>NC_135856.1:36158382-36460882 GCF_031162955.1 Sander vitreus
AATTGATTCTACATTGTTCAAATAAAAAAGGGCGTCGTTTATATACAAAAGAGTACATTGTCCGGCTTTAAATGAGTCATAAAAAATCTGAAATATGTCCCAGGAGCCAAGGTGATGTCTTCAACCTGCTAGTTTTATCTGACCAACAATCAGTAAACCAAAAATACCCAATGTACAAAATCATGTAAATCCTCACATGAAGCTGGAACCAGACAATATGTGGCATTTTTGCTCGATAAATAACTTAGAATCTGATTGATAAATCAATCATTAAAATGACTCTCAGAAATTAATTTTCTGTTGATCTACTAAGTGATTAATTGACTAACTGTGTCATACATTATTGACCCTATCTAATGGCCTAACCATCACAGACACTGGTATGTTCTTGTATTTTAGAGTATGTGAGTATGTAATAAAAAGAAAGTGTGAGAGAAGGATCGCGGTTGAGAAAGGAAAACACACACCGACAGCAGCTGCAACCCACACAGAGAGCCTAACTCACGCAGAACACAATCACTCGGTCTCCCAGAAGAAAAGCCTTGACCCTGGTTATGACACTGCAAAAAACTGCAGCAATGCTTTAAGGCAGGGCAATAGTTTCAAAGAATAAATAAAAAATAAAAAAAACATTAGCAAAAATCAATTCTAGCCATAGAAAATAGAAAACCAGACAGAAAAGGTGAATACGAGAAGAGACATATTACCAGAGACTATTCAGATATAAACTGTGAACGTACCGTAGCTCACATTAGGATGCACATCTTTAATATAATGAATTTCATCATTTGTATAAAATACACGTAGATTCTCTTATACCAGTTCCTTAGATTTAAATGATATAAAATAACATAACATATGTATTTAAATGAATACATCTTACTGTAGAAAAATGATTCAAGGCCCAAAATGTAATTATGTATCATTAAAGAGAATTACAAAACCAAGACCATGGCAAAAATCAGAAATGTAGTATGTTATTAAATCTGTAAAAGGGCAACATTTCAGCATTACAAAAGACTGAGTCATCCCACACTTTGGACTACTGGACGGTTATAAGGTTTGTGAGGAACCAGTAATCAGCCAGTTAACTCAACGTCAGCGATTTCAAGAAGAGTGCCATGATGAGTCTCTGATTAATGACACAGAATTAGCCAAATTAACATCACACTGGTTATTAATGGAGAGGCCTTAATCTAAACAGATTTTACAGAGGTTTTACAGTATGTCAGCCAAAATATGCATTCATAAACATTATTCAAGTTCATGTGTGAAAATTGATGATTGAGTGATGATTTTAAATAAGTAAAAAAAAAACCTGCAAAAGCAAGACATGAATTGAAAACAAAAAAAACGATGTTCAGAGTGACATAAGCAGATATATTTTAAATGCAAAATTGCCTAAAAAATCTGATCTGCTTTAAAATGCCTGTCAGCATCATATACTAATATTAAAATGTATATTTTATTTTCTATTTGCCCATGGAACTTTTTTTGGAACAGCTGACAGTTCACTTTTTTATATTGGAAACATGCAGACTGGGTAAAGTATTTCATGAGTGGATTACACATTTAAATGACCTTTTTCATTCAATTTAATAAGTCATCAGGAGTAACTCTTTCACATCAACTGGAAATGGGCCGAAATCAGGTTCAAATAACACGCGTGATAATCCTTTGAAATATAAATGAAAAGAAGACAAACAAATCATCTGTAAAATCTCAGTATGTGCCTCTTCATCTTTAATCAGCAAATGAAAAGAGAAATTATAAAAGCTTTCCGTAATTAATGGCACAACAAGAGATAACGAGTGCTGCCGTTCAATTAAAAGTTATATTAATTTTAAATGAGCTCCAATTAGGCCAGCAGTGAAAACGAAGGAGATAAGATGATTGAGTAATTATGATTTTTTCATTTCTCAAATATTGACGCTGTGTTAATTGGAGCTGGAGAACAATGAACGTGTTCTGTGGTTGAGCTTGTTTTTCCCCTTTTAATGTGCAATGTTTTACCATTTTCTTTATTTCCTTCACAGTACTTTGATGTGTCATTATCCTGTAGCCTCCATCATACATTTTCTTTATTCATTATTTTAACATTTCCTTCCATTCCCCCGTCCGACCTGCATCCATTCATACGTGGACCATTAATGAGTTAAGCAAGTTTTAAAAACACATGCCCAAATACCAAATAATACCAAGGAAAATTAGGATTTACGTTATCACAGGATTGGTCATGCATTAAATCCATGTGTCAGTTAATGACATGTAAATCCTACATTAAAGAAACGGTCAAAAAAAAGGAAATCCATAATTGGAAACTGATCTGTGACAAAACAATTCACTCGGTTCAGAACTGAGCATTATCAACATGAGAACATGAAAGTAAAAAAAACAAACAAACAAAAACAATACAGAAGCAATTAACATGACATTACAGTTTAAAAAACAAAAACAAAAAAAAAAACAGAAGCAATTAACATGACATTTGGAGAAGCTGAGTCTTGTTGCATTAAGTGTGCACAGACAGACCAAACCAGATAACCAAACAGAGGAGGCAAAGGCAACATATGTGTCTGTGCATCTCTCACCTTGTCTGTTATAATCATCCTGTTCGCGGTGAACCATGTCCTTGTATCCCTTTGTCGTCCCGTACAGCAACCTGTCAGCAGCCGAGGACAAACGTCGTCAGTTGTGTTACTATAATAAAGGAGAGTCCTTCAGAATAAATCCAGTGAAACTCACTGTGCACTGTTGTTTAGTCCTTTTGTTGGGGCTTTTGAGAGCCATAGACCAGTGTTGGTTTGAACATCTTATACATACACACACACACACACATATATATATATATATATATATATATATATATATATATATATATATATATATATATATATATATATATATATATATATATATATACACACACAGACACACATATATATATACAGACAGCTTTTTTCAAGAATCCATTGAAGTGGCATCCACATTAATTTTGCACTGTGATGCCTGTCTGCTAGTCTGATGTATAAAGCATGTGCTCTACTGAATCAAGGCTGGTTGGTAAAAACCCAGCACTCTGGTCAAATTCATACAGTGAGTATAAAGCAGTTCAAACTATATTCAAGGCAATTTTATTTTTGCAGGTAGCTCAAGGTGCCTTACATTAATACATAAAAAAAAGAAACACTAGTAGGAAGAATAATTTATTCCACATCTACTGTGTCATATCTAGACTGCTATTCCAAACTGAATATGCATCTCAACACCAACGATTAGAATGCATTTAAAGTCCTACTGTAGCTCAGGCAACTAACTAAAACTGTAAATAATCAACATAACCAGGAAGGTTTTTTTTTGGATCCTCCCTGGTGAACAGAGACTGTAGCTACCAGTTCCTCTCTGGACTTATCAGCAGAGCTGTGACTGTACCAAACCCTCTGTAGGTCCAATCGTATTCAGAAATACGTGTTTTGGTCTACTCAAGACAAAGATGTTATCCAGTGGGTTTCGACAAAGTGGCAATATAATGTGTGTAATCCCAGTTCTAACCTGGTCTGGTCTTGGTGCTGGTCGAAGGCCTTGAGTGTTTCACTGGAGGAGTAGGACTTCTGAGTGGGGACCCGGAGTCCCTGGGGGCCAATAGCACAGTCTTCGCTGTCTCCTGATGAACCTAGCATAGGTACACACACACACACACACACACACACACACACACACACAAACACACACACACACACACACAGGCACAACATCATGCAAACACACTCACAGACAACTAAAAGCCCTACAAAAACATGTTAACACATTTTGCCCTTCCTCCAGACTGTGGCTGGACTTAATCATTTACAATTTCAACGTCCTAGTACAGATCACTTCTGGGTCACGCAATTTTTTTGTCAATTGAAAATATCCAAACTCAGTGAAACGCTTGTCATCCGTTTATTTTCCATTCTTCATTTGAGCACAAAATCGGAAATTGCAAAAACGAGTCATAATCCGTTTTTTTTCATTTTGCTTTTGGAAATGAGTATTGAGAAAACAAGTCATTTTTTTTTTTTTTTTGCCTTTTTGGTTTTATTTCTAAAAAACGAATGAACGAATGACACACAGATTCAGAAGCCCTGAGAAGTGGAGACAGGTCATTCATGATCAGTTTAGTGTACAATGTGTTCATTTGAGTTGAAACAAAAATGTTTATATATATATACATACAAAGAGAAAAAGCCCAAAGTCCACCCCAAAGGGACTTACCATCTCCAACAGAAAACACTGTTTACAAACTGCTCCAAACAGCTCTATTGTAGTCCAGCCTTTACTTACTCACTTTGGAACACGTTATAATGCTCGCCTAGCTGCTAGCATGGCACGCCCTCATACTCTGCTTCTGACTGGCTAGTAGTCCTTACCTAGGTACTGCGCATGTGCGACTCCCAACAAAGATGGAACAGAAGTGAGATGTCTCACTCTGTAGCTAAAACAGAGAGCTCAACACACAGGGTGAAAAGAGGAGCTGCAGCAATGTGCAGTACAACCAAAATATGGTGTTTTTTGAAAGTTAAACCATGTAAACCTATTCTGATATAACCTCTAAACACAATTATGAACCTGAAAATGAGCATAGTATGAGCACTTTAAGCAAATCTTAAGCGAACCCTTGAAATGTCGCTAAAAAGAAATGTAAGAAGAATTAAGTGCGTTTCCATCAACTGGTTTGGAGCGAATAACCTAGGCTACAGCGTAGTTTGGTATATACCTAGTTTCACAACTCACCCAGCTACGAGAGAAAATGGAGAGAGGTTTAGTTCAATTGAGCAACTTCTAATTGTTCTTTCATGTTTTCTTTTCAAAGACACATTACGGGAAGACGCCAACAGGAAACGGCTAATCAGTCCTGTGAGTTAAATGTTCCATATAGACCTGTTGACCTCTTTTTTCACAAAGGCAAAAACCACCTCAAAGGGAGCATAAACTTGTATTTTTTTCTGTTTCCATCCAGCTTTTCTAATATTACTCTACTCATAACACTTCCAAATAGAGAAACAGAGCAGGAGATACTATGACATATGGACTTTTTATTTACAGCAGATGATTTATTTGTTGAAGAGGCAGTTTCCCTGGCTGCAAGCAGGTTGCTTTTTCTTCTTCATCTGGTCTGAAACCCAAACTCTCAATCTGTGCAGTAAAGCCCCAAAAGCCGATATTGTAGGGCTCCTAGGAATCAGCTACAAAGTTGTAGGTTGCTCTATGGAGGACTGCTTTCTCTGCAGTGGACTAAGTACAGACTCAGGCCAGCTGGAAAAATCAGCCAGGATCTTTCACATGTGCTACACAAGGAAGATCAACTTCTGCCTTCTGGGAAGCACAACTAGGTATATTTATGTGTTTTCCTAACACATAAATAACTCGGCTCGCACACGGTCTTCTAAAGTGTGGGAGAATTTTACTCTTAATGCCAACAACGTGGTTGTCTGTAGACTTTGTAAAATGCATCCCTGAGTTAGGATAACAGCAGCAAAACACCGTAAGTTCTGCTCACCTTTTTGTCCCTTTCCCTCCCAAGTAGAGTTTAGATTCTCTGCCTGAGCCCGAGCCCGAGCCCGAGCCTGAACTTGACCCACGGGCCGGGTCGGACCGATATTTCCTACCACTATCCCCAGGCCGGGCTCAAGCAGTGATCAAGCAGTTGTGTTTTTTTAATCATTACTTTATTAGCCTAATTGGGTGGGGAGAAAGCTCTGCCTCTCCAGCTTCTCCCGTAGCTCTGGGTATATATCCTGACCTGACTTGAGTGTGAGGTAAATCCCATCTGTAGCACTGTCTTCGATAATTGCGCAACCATGCCAGATTGTTTCAGATTTCTCACGAGTCCTTTATAACGTCAGTTTAAAAAATAATCGTTTGGGACAGCCCTAACGTAAACTGTCATGGATGTTTACAGCTGAAAGTTGTACTAATATTGGCTTTATTTTCTCATCTTCATTTACTTTTTAACTATTAAATTAATCGCCAACTATTTTGATTATCGATTCATTGGTTTGAGTAATTATTTAAGAAATCGTCTCTGCAGCTTGTTAAATGTGAATATTTCTCCTCTGTGACAGTAAACTGAATATCTTTGAGTTGTGGACAAAACAAGACATTTTAGGACGTCATCTTGGGCTTTGGGAAACCATGCCATTTTCTGACATTTTATAGACCAACAACTAATTGATTAATCGAGAAATGAATCAATTCTCTTCCAAATTAGTCTGACCTGGGGTGTTAATGTTTATATTACGGAGAGCAATGATAGCTAAAACATATAGCTATATATATATATATAAATATATATATATATATATTATATTTATATTTATATGTAAGATATATATTTAAATGTATAGACTAAAACAAAAATAATCCCTCTCAATCATCACTCATGACCAAAACCAAACAGAATCTGCAGATTAGATAGAGTTTTATTTTAATTTCTTTTAATTCGTTGAAATTCTGCATAAAATCCTGTGGAATTCTGTGGCCGCAGAGTCGGTATGACCCTGCTTATGACCCACTAGGAGTGCGTGGCGGTGTCTGTATCTGCAGAGACCCTGCCCTCGGCCAGGATTTTCTCTTTTCTTCTTATTTGTGAGTGCGGGACATTTATGGGCGATAGCAAAGAGCCTTTGGGCCCCAAGTGGGTGAAACCTCCAGCCAATAACAGTGTGCAGCTCCTTCTTTTTTCCAACCGCTGCTTCGCGCCACAGTGTCTCATATCGACGCACAAGTTTAACTGACACAGACACACAGAAACAGACAGTATGAAGCTTTGCATTCACATCAAAATCTGCAATGTAGTACCTTCCTGCAACAATCTTCTCTCTCTCTCTCTCTCTCTCTCGTTGAGGAGCCGACAAAAGATACATATTATACCTTTAAGGTTCGTAGGTAGAGAGGGAATATATATGTATATATACAGTATATAATCACCTTTATTTAGGGGGGATATTAAGGAGGGAGATTCATTGAAAGCAATGCTCTGTTTTTCAGGAAAACCCTTGTCTCATTCACACTGGAGACCTGTCCAGTACAACCACAGTCTGATCTCTGGCTGAGCGGTTGTGAGCAGTTGGGATTAAGGGCCTTGCTCAAGGGTGGTGGCTGCTTCTCATACCCAGATTGATCCTGCCAGCCCGGGGGATGGAACCGACGGTCACAAGCTCTCTAACCTTTAGGCCACCACTTCCCCTTTGGTCTTTAATTAATAATGTGATCTTCTCTTCACCTTTGATATAATAAAAATGCACTTCGACAAACACCTGGTTTATCAATGGGGGGCTCTCACAATAAACATAGCAGCAGTAGTCAGATATATTGTATTCTACTAGAAAGCCTAATTATACATTTATACATATCTGATGAGCCATACATTTAAGGCAGCAAAGGATCTCTGAATGCAAAAGGGATGACTTACAACCCGTTCTCACACCCAACTCGTAAAATACGGACGCTTGGTCAGTGGCCCTCAGCGTCAGCCAGTCCCTCCAGAAAAACGTGATTATGCGATCGCATAATTCAATGCATAATCAGCCAAAGTCTGCATATTTATGCGGGGGCCGCATTTTTTCAAATACGCCGCACTTTCGCCGCATAGAATTGCCGATTTCCACGCAAAATATGCGGGGCTTGCATGATTTCATAATCCCGCATTTTCGTTGCAAAAAAGTCACATATATCTTAGCAGAAAGTTGAAAAATGTTGCGTTTACTTCACACAAGAGCAGCCGTTTCTATGAGGAAAAAAATAAATGAATGCCTCTATGAATGATTGAGCTAACTGAGCTATCTCACCAGTGTACGGTCCCTCCTTGTCTCTGCGGTTCTTGGTGAGTGAACAGTATGGACGTCGCTCTTTCACTTCCATAGTGCTTCTGCTTGTGCTGCTGGCAAACATACAGGCATGCTGCTGTACAGCTTCATAGACAGAAAGACAGATAGGCAGAGCGAGAGAGAGCGAGAGATAAAAGAAAGAAAGACAGAGAGAGATATGAGATAAAGACAGAGAGACAGAGTGAGGGTTGTTGGGCTCCACCTGCAAACACACACACACATACACACACACACAGACAAAAAGGAGTCACATTAAAAACTCTGCATGGATACCAAAGAGACATAATGCTCATAAAAAGGTTCACACAAATAGTTACAAAGATGCTGAGAGGCTGATTCATATTTCGAGTCAGGTAAGATAGAAACATCGATTTGCACATCGATTCATTTGGTTCAGCAATGCTTTTCCTGTAAATGGATTCTTCATTCATACATTCAATGTAGTTTCCCAGTCTACTGAATAGCAAAGCATTGCAGTCGTATGGAGGTCACAGAGCTACGGTCATGCCCTTTAACACATGTACCTGTGTGCATAGCTGCTCTGACATCTGTTTCATCACAGCGTGCCAGAATACTGCTCTCCTTATGAATGTAAATTAATAGTCACCTCACTGTAACACTTGACAATAACCTGTTTCATCCTCCACTTGTCACTGTCACTCTCCTCAGGGGAATTCCTCTCACCAGCGCTGTTCCAAAACTTAAAGGGTAATTTCGGTATTTTTCAACCTGGACCCTATTTTCTAGGGGTGGGGGAAAAAATGGATCCAGCATAGTATCGCGATATTTTCCATGGCAATACTGTATCGATGCACAGACGCCAAGTATCGATCTTTTATTATATATGTGTTGGTCAGATTGTCTGCTTGACAATCCCATTTTGCAGCAACAAAATTGAAGTGAGATGAACAAATTGGAGAAATTTACAAACAGTTTCCTTTTGGGGACATCTTTTGAAATTGGGAAAAATTTGAAGTTGGAAAAAAGGTAATAAATTGCGATATGTAGCAGAATATTGCAATATGTTTAAAATAGTAATAATATCGTATCTAGTGCTGTCAGTTAAACGCGTTAACGGCGTGAACGCAAACCCATTTTAATGGCAACAACTAGTAACGTTAGAAAAACTACAACACCACACCGGATCTAGCTAGACCGGAAACAAAATAAAGAGTAGTAGGCTAACGTTACGTTTTGAGTGGATGGCGAGCGCGAGACGCCGAAATGGATGCCAATAAGATTCTGAATGGAAAGTTTACTTTTAAAAAGTTGCCAAATGCTTCCATTGACAAGACCAAAGTGATCTGTGTGTTTTGTCATTGTGAACTGATGTCGTTGTGATGGCCAAGCACACAGCTGATGCTAATTCTCCGCCCCCTCGTCAAAGCCAGGACGATCCACTTTTCCATGTTGATAAGAGCATTAAAATGAGAAAAAAAGAAATCAAGGGAAATTTAGAATAGATAAAAATGTGCGATTAATTGTGAGTTAACTATTACATTAATGCGATTAATCGTGATTAAATATTTTAATCATTTGACAGCACTAATCGTATAATGACAGAAGTATCGTGATGATATCGTATCTTGAGGCCTCCGGTGATTCCCACCCCTACTATTTTCCCATGCATTATACATTATGGAAATGATCCCTACAGAGAAAGACCTTTTTGTTAAAGAGTAAAATCCTTTTTCTCTAACCAGAAACAGTTCCATAATTGCCATCGCCAAACTTATCAGACTCCATTTAAATAAACAGTGGAGTACTTCTGGCGTGTATAGAGTCAGCATGTTTCCACATGTAAATGGGGCAATTAAGGGTTTATTTCAACCAAACCAGAGTGGTGATTGTTGGAACAGTGGAAAGATGAACCAAGACACGCTTTTGAAATGTTTCTGTTTTTCAGTTTCTGTCGTCTTTAAATGAAGTGTGTTAAAAAATTAAAATTATTAAAAAAAGAGTCTGGAGGGTTTTAAACAAAAAGGATGCTAGCTTTTAACAAAAAGCGCTGTCTCTATATGGATCATTTCCATAATGTTGTCAGACACTTAGAATAATAATCTGATCCTGTCAGCGGCAAAAACAGCACTTTTAGTGGACGTAAATTAAAGGTGCGCAATTGCCCAATAACTTACATTGTAGCTTGATTCGCCGCTGCCAGCTGCAGTGGTCTTGCTAAATACTGGACCAATTTTAAAGATTGTTGTTCCCATCAGTCACTTAGACACAAAAACATGGGAAAATAGGGTCTAGTTAAAGAAATCTATATTATGCAATCTTATCTTTGCATAATCAAAATGGTAGAGCAGGTGGTGCTGTGTACCATGGCTACGGTACTGTACCATGGTACCATACTACCATGGCATGGTTGTGTATAATTCATGACCAAGCTTAAAGGCTAACAAATTGTTCCTTTTAAAATGCACAAAAACAGTTTCCAGTTCCACAGTTTGTTTTCTTACACATGTATTTGTCATACACAAAATCCACTTTGTAAGGATAAAAACATCCCTTTATTTAACTAACATATCCTTCTCCACCTGTAACTAGGGGGGAAATGGAAAGCTGAGAATGAACTCAGGGCAAAGTTGATTGTTCTTGAAGTCTCCAAGAGTTTGTGTTCTCAAAACTATGTTTTCCATCTTCAGAAAAAAAAAAAACTTTGATATGTGAATGCACTTAACTCGATCTGGCATTTAATGTTTGTTAACAAAAACAGTGGAGTGGAGCAGCAGCACATTCATCTTCCCATATTCCCTTTAGTTGCATTATACAACACAGAGCAGTACAGAGCGGTAGCCTGAATGCGTATTAAGGCAATCCAAATTGGTGAAAAGAGGCAAACAGATGCACGTCTTAATGAATCAATACATTTAAGTAATCTATTAAGTAAAATGCTGTTTTGAGAAGGTTCTGTTTTTCTCGATTTTATATCACAGTTAATTGAATATCTTTGGGTTAGTCCGACGAGACGAACATTTTGAAAACGTCACCTTGGGCTCGGCAAAACTGGGATGGGAACTGTTCAGGATTTATAGATTTACAAATTTTAGCCAAAAGACATAAAGAGCAAAAATATTTCAACTATCAAATTCATGCAAATGTATTCTAAAATTCACTTCCATTCGTATCTGCATCCAACTAACATGTTGTACTGGAACGTGTAATGCAGAACTTGGGTGCATGGCCCCTAGTCAAGTGTTGTGGGGATGATTTATTGATATTTAATAGGAGTATACAAATGTATATCTACTTACATTAGTCCATGAATTTAGCCTGACAAAGAAAAATCTTTAAGTTAGCTTTAAATTATGATAGCATAGCCTTCATGCAGAATTGCTTATTGTCGGTTTATGAATGGCCCTCTTGCCAGGCCTGCTGGTTTTTGTGCTGCTCTTTATGCTGAGTTATAAGTAATGAGGTAGAATAGATCCTGCGATGGGACAGTAAGCTGATGGGATGGATCTACAGGACGTCAGCATTTCTTTGAGTTATGTGTGCCTCTTTGGATACACATAGAGTCACATAGAGATCTGCTGTCACTGGGGAGTTTTACAGTGAGAGCTTAACATGAGCCTGGGTACGAAGGACAGTATATTACCTGGAAGCAGCAAATAAATCAGTGCTGGCCTTCAAAATGGGTCTACAGTAGCTTTCATTCTTTGAGAGATAGGTGGACAGAAAAGAGCTGTTATTCTATTGTGTGTGACCACACAGAAACCCAAATGTTGTAGGAGAAAAAGACGTAGACACGATGTAGGCGAGAGACGAGAGGGATTCATAACACAATAAAACGTGTGGCAATATTATTTTTGACTTTCTTGAGACAAAACCTTATTCAGACACAGACAAGAAAGGTAAAGGGAACCAAATACAACTGGCTTGAGTGAGAAGAGAGTCAGTTTGCAAGATGAGACACAGAGAGAGGTTGAGCAAGGCTGAGAGAGGGAGGGGGAAGTAAAAACAGCCAGTAGTGGTCAGACAGCTTTATAAACCGTCAACTTAATCTGAGACACTGAGCCTTAAATCCCCTACCTTCTGGACCTGCACGCATGTGTGCATGTGTGTTATTAATGTGCATGTTTGTTTGTGTGGTTGTGTCTTGATGCACTTTGCTGCCGGACTACTTGGTTTGTGCATTCTATTCTATTCTATTGTGTTTTGAACAGAATATTTTACCAATCATAATTACTATCCATGTTCCAAAAAGTGAAGAAAAGGTAGCACATCTCAGCTTCCCAAGTTAAGGAGGACAAAATACTGTCATCCTCCTTAACTTAGGATCCTGAGATGTGCTACCTTTTCTTCATTTTTTTACAACATGCCTATCGGATTTTGCACTCACACACAACCTCCTTTTTTTTTTAACTCAGAATTAACATCAGTTTATATAATCTTATCTTTAATGACAGCAGGACAAGAAGTACTTGCCATCAAAGTTGTTCATAGCTGCTTATTGTTATTCAGAGTAATGTGCCTGTGCTAGCGTATTGGGATTGAACCCCAGAGTCTCCACTTAATCTGGCTTGCATGCCTTCAGACGGCAGGCGATCGGCAGGAGGAAGACCGCGCACGTAACAACAACATCCAAAGTATAAAGAAATGTGCACCATCGAGCCAGTATGGTGCCAGCTGCTAATGATACACATGATATTCATATATTAACTGCTGATCTGCATTGGGGTGGATAATCATTGTGTGCCGTGCTGTGAGTAAGGGCCGTGTTGGCGGGGGGAATATATGTATATATTTATTCACTCAGAGTTGATTTTAAGCACATTTTGAGGGGGGGGGGGGGGCTGTATATATTTATTCTCTCAGAGTTGATGTTAAGCGCATTTTAGTTTCGTCTCACAAATCAAGCCTGAATAGAAAATAACGTTAATTTTATGTATTGATGTATTGAACTCAGCGGTTCTAATATACACATACATACAATACATATCACGGTTCCAAACTGTACCAAACTGTTACATTTTGTGAATCGTTCCACCTCTCTAATCAATTGTTTTAGTTGGATTTAAATAAAAAGGTTGATGATTGATCGTGAAATCATTTGGATGATGTTTATGTTAAAGATCCCTTGATTAGATGATTTTAACAAAGGATTTTCACATTCATTATAGCACGGCTTAGAGTGTGCTCATATATATTATTAATTATATATATATATATATATATATATATGGATGATGAAAAAAATGTAGATTAAGGACTGGGACTTACGCAATTTCCCTGGGACTCATTTAAATGACCACCTGGGGACTCACTAAATTGGAAATCTATCAACATCACTGGTGTGTGTGTGTGTGTGTGTGTGTGTGTGTGTGTGTGTGTGTGTGTGTGTGTGTGTGTGTGTGTGTCTTGATTTGTAACTGAGTATGAGGATACTGTGTATGTTTGTGCACTGTGTGTACACAAAGGGGCTGGAGTTTTGAAGAGGCATTTTGCTAACAGCTTACCACAGTAGAGCTGTATGCTGCTTCCGTTAATCACTCTGCTATTAATTTTTATGTTCAGTGAACTGCACGGCTTCAAGGGTTCCCAAGAATACACGCATTATGTGCTCGGTGACATCTCTCCCTATTTCTTTTTCAATCTCCTCTATCTCACTCTATCTTTTATTCATATCTCATCTGTCTTTCCTGTTCCCCTCTTTTCACACATCATGACTGACGATTGGAGAGCGGAGAGATACTAAGAAGGTTTAGGAGATAGTCGTTTGCTGGTGTTGTTGTCTCTCCGAGAATGATCCCCTTGCTCCTGGCTGGCAGACGCAGGATTTTACATAGAAAAAGATAAGCTCAGCTCATTGTTTCATCATGGTCTGACAATGTATCAGTAACAACAACACTGTAACCCTGTGATGAAACTCTGAGAAGGGTCATTCTGCAAATATACCGTATTTGTCCGAATATAAGACGTTTTTTTATTTTCTCCTGAATATACATCTGAAAAAGTGGGTTTGTCTTATATTTGTGATCTAGACCAGGGATCGTCAACAGGGGGTCCGGGACCCCTAGGGGGTCCTCATAATCAATGCAGTGGGGCCTCCAAATTACTGTGAATTTTTGAAAGTTTTTTCAAAAATGTAAAAAGTCTTAACATGAATCCAACATATTATTAGCAAATATAAATCCCCACTGTTTACTGGCCTATAGGTAAGGTAGTCACTAAGGCCATCCACAGATATGTGCCACATGTATGTTTAACATTAAACCATGATTTATAAAATCATGCCAACAATTATTACAGCTATTTGAATAGCTTAGTATTCTATGCAAAAAACACATGTATAAAGTTTTTAGGCCGCCCTACAAGTTATTGTAGGCCCAGTTAAATATGCTTCTTGATTCTATACAATATATTTAGTAGGGGGTCCCTGATCCATCTCTCTTTCAGATAAGGGGTCCTTGGCTAAAAAACTTTTTTAAGTTAATACACCCACAACAACAGATGTCGCCAACAACACAAAACGAGTAAAACGCGTGTTGCCCTCCTAACTGAAGACAGTCACCATCCCTCACAGCTAGCTAGTGCCGGCGCCTGAAACATGGAGAGAGCCAGTGGTCGTCTCGAACAAAGTCTCAGCTGGACTCAAGCCAGCTGATGGTTTCGCTGTGACTCAGCTGTTCAAGTCGCATAAAATTATTATGTAGAGAAGCAACTGCATATGTCCGTGAACAAGGATGATATGGGCTCTCTCTGTGTCTCTGCACTGTCATTGCAGCCGGGGAATGACTGTAACAGCACTGTAGCTGCACTTTCTACCTACGTATAGTATAGTTGTGACATGTGGTGACATGACACACTGGTGGCTTGTTTGAAGGCACAGATTGTCAATACGGGCTGTGTGCATTTCTCTGTGGATTAAGCGTTTTGATAATTTCACAGTATTTTTAAAGCACCTCGACCTGCTTTATAATCATAAACAACATGGAAATCTTACTTTTGACAACATGGGACCTTTAACCCTGATGTTATCCTTTGTTCAAATTTGACCCGTTTTCAACGTTTCTACATCAGACATTTGGGTTTCTTTGAAGCAAATTGCCCCAAAATAACATGAATGGTTCCATGCAACGCTCTTCGCAAATGAAATTGAGGATGAGATGACTACTTTCATTGAATTTTAGGCATTTGATTACATTTCATAGCATTTAAAAAAAATAAAATTAAATGGTTCCTCAACAGTATCCTGACTAAACTTTGACTTTGTCTCCGATTATCCACTCAATCGTAAATATTTTGTCAAAATAATTAATAATTTCTGCATTTTTTTAACTAAAAAATTAGGTATGTTATAATTTCATATAAATAAGGTTTATTGACCATGAATTAAAAAAAAAGTGTAAAGCTAGGTAGTGAAGAAATGCGCACAAAAAAGTGTCTAAAAAAGGGTTAATTTTTAACTTTTAGAGGGGAGAACAACAAGTTGCATGGTCGATGGGAAGACAACAGGGTGAAGTGCATTTAATAGATAAATAAATAAATATGCAGGGCATGTAGGAAAACAACAGATCCACATCTGGTCTAGATCTCCTGGCTTTGTGTATTAGCACCTGTTGACTGAATCTTAATTTATGGACAAATTAGACGTGATGAACACAGCAAGACGTTGAAACACAGGTGCGTAGCAACTTCCTGATATCCAAAAGGACATGTCCAATGGCTCCCAACAGGTGAGGCAGCCGCTGTGTGCCACTGACTCTTGATGGAATAAAAAAAAAAAACTGTAGCGCTGTAAATTATTTAATCAACTTCTCTCTGGTGAGAAGGCTCTTGTGGAGTGCTTGAATAGCTCCTCAACTCTGAAGGAGAAGCTCTTGTTTTAGATAGCGTCTTAGTTTTTCTAATCAATTGGCCCCTTCTTTTGTCACAGTCTGTACACAACAGCTGTCTCAGCTCTGCCAAAACCACATAGCTCCCCCTGGAGCACACATTTCTTTCTCATTCTTATTCTGGCTGGTTTACCAAACAGCACATTGTTAGTAATGCCCACTGCTGAAGGGTTGTCAGCTGGGGATGGAATTGTTATTTATTGTGACAAAGGCATGATCATTTTGTAACTTTTTATATCAATGAACGTCCGTTACGTTTAAGCCATTGTCAAATGAGTTGCTACAAAGCTAATTAAGACTATCAGCTCCACACAACTTTCTCTGGATTTTTCAGTATGATTATATTCAGAAGATTGTGGCGTCTGGCGACTTTCCCGCGCAGAAACTCAAGTGAAGATAATGACCTCTTCTGAAGAGTCCGTCATGTTTTTATAATCCTTCATGTCCTCCTTGGCTACTAGCAACTGTGTGGAGGAGAGGGGGTGGGAGGTGGGGAGTTGCTTGTATCATGTGGACGCGCCGACAGTTTTGTTGTCATTACTTAGAATTCCTCATGGGGGAGACAGAAACTACGCACTATAGCTTTAAGGCAGCATAGCTCAGAAATCCCCCCTGAGCCACATCAGTGTCTTCTGTAAAGGTACTGTACAACATATGGAACAACTACAACTGCCTAATATTAACATTATCTTCTCTGGACAACAGTGACATAAAAAAAAAAAAATAGCTGAGTTGGGGTTAAGTAGCATATTAATATTGAATCTGAATTCAAAATCAATCCACAAATATCTGAATTCGATAAAATCCTTAATTAAATGTATTTGTGTTGAGCTTTCACTATTTGCAAGTGAATAAAGATAACAAAAAAGATACATTTGCTATGTATGTATGTATATACTGTATGTATTGTATGTTGCTAATCACCTTTTGTTGGCTGAGATAGAAATAGTAAATGTTTCAGAGGCAGCCTAATTAAGGTTCACAACCTGCAGCTACCACCTGAAAATGTGCTGAGAACCACAGGATGTGGAATGCTGATAAATAAAATATCTGACACATGTATCGAAATACTGGAGGTCCTGATTCATAACTGTCATGTTGACAAGCATAAATTATGGATGGTAAATGGACTGCACTTCAATAGCGCTTTTCTACTTTAACAAACACTTACAGCGCTTTACAGTTGCGACCTCTTATTCGCCCATTAAAACACACACACACACACACACACACACACACACACACACACACACACACACACACGCTCTCATAGGTCATTTGTTCAAGCAGCAAGTACGACTCATATTAACGTTTATAGTGGCAGTGCCCTCTAGTGGCCGTAGTAATTCTGACAGGAGTAAAGCAGGAAGTAAGGTAATGAAGTAAGCCAAACTCCGCTTAAGGTGACAGGTGGGGGGGTGGATGGGTAAAACAAACACAGGACTTTCAACCCAGAGGCCTGTTGCACAAAAGTAGAATGAAGAAATCCAGGATAACTGAAAAAGTTTGACTTAGTGTGATCTGCTCATCGCGGCTTAATCGGTTGCATATTTTCCGAGCCAGGATGAGAAGGTGAAGCTGTGTCAGCCAGGTGTAGAGAGCTGGGATAAGTGCTCGTTCACGGCTTTCTTAAATAGACCACGGTATCGATCACAGATTTACTGATGCAGAAATGGAGAAGACGCGTGTGGCATATCTTTAACCCGCTGAGCAGCAGCTTTTAATGGAAAATTACGAGGAGGTGAAACATTTAATATGCAAAAAGGGAAATACGGCTCTTGTTATCAGACAGAGAAAAAAAGCCCAACAGAATATAGCGCACCAACTGAATGCGTAAGGATTTAAAAAGATCTAATTACTAGTCACTCCACATTTTTACAAAGTTGTACACTGTGTTTTAATTGCTTTTAATATGCTTGTTTTATGTGTTGGTATTGCTGTATCTGTTTTTATCTGCTAAATGTGCTGGTTTTACTGTAAAGTGTCTTTGAGTAGCCTGTAAAGCACTATATAAATAAAATGTTTTATTATTTAGCCTACTTTGCCTTAAAAGTGAGCAGAGGGAATTAATGTTCCTCGGGAAATTTACCCTAAGGACTAGGATTAATTTCAAACCCGTATTCACAATGCGAGAATATGTTTTACAACCATATGCACAAATCTCTATAAGCTATGTCTAATTCTAAATATCTTTCTACAATAAATGTTCATACAGAACAAACATGACTGGACAAAAACTAGAAAAAGAAGTAAGTGACTTCAAAACACACTGTAAGCATATCTGTAAAACAATATAGCCTATTATTATTATTATTCAGGGTTTTTTTCTCACTCCCAGATGCGTGACAGCACCAAAATAAAAAGATTAAGAAGCTTTGTGGCATTCCAACACATTCCCACTCCCATCTCGTAAAACACGGACGTTTGGTCAGGTGCCATTGTTGTCGTTATTGACGCTAAAAGTCTCCTTTAGAGTCCACTGCACGGTGTGGGAGGATCCCCCTGCCTCCCCCCGCCTCTCCACGTTGCACAGGGCAAATTTCATGGTGTCTCCAGTGTGACAGCAATAGTGACAAGTAATGCATGTTAATAAAAATAAAGCAGAACACATTCAGAAGACAACGGAATAACTGTTAAACACGTTTATTTTGGATCAGAGCGGCAGCTGATTTAACACATAAGACTCCAGGATTAATCTTAGCCTGGCTGTTAGCCTGCTCTGGAGCAGGCTAGCTGCAAAGAATACATCTCCATGGTTACTTGGCTGGGTTTAATTCAACCTGCTTTTGTGCAACCAAATCAAAGCTAAATTCATCCAGGATAACTTGAATATCCCGGCTTAATCCCTTATCCTGGTTTTGTGCAACAGGCCACAGGTGACCGGGGTTTGTGTCCCGTTTGAAAAATCAAAGCAAACGGCGACTTTTCTTTACGAACATCACGTTAAGCATCACATGTGTAACTGGAAGTGAAGTAAAGTCTGATTTGAACCCAAACCACAATGTTTTTTCTCACTTCTGAAATTGACATAATGCGATCACCCTGATCTCGTACTTTTTCAACTGCAACAAGTCACAAATGCTCCACAATGCATTTTCTATTCTTTATTTTGTTGCATTGTTTGGCTGTACAGATTTTTCATTAGGCGCCCCTCCTGCTGTTTAAAGCAGTATAATCATTCCAAACACAGTGAGGTCACAACAAATGGACCACAACACACAAGACTAAGTTTTGGCAACACACAGCGATATGTGCAAAGAGAGAAGCAGTACGTTTGCTGACAGTGCTTCGATGCAGAAATCTGATTGACAATCAATGTGCTATAAGTGACAGACACAACTTGGCTGTCAGTTGAGTAACACGCTTGTGTGGCACTGCACATTTGGTCTGACCACAGTCCACTGTTTTCTTACATTTGGTAAATTCATATACAAAGTGAGGTATTGTAAGTAAAACTCTGGATGAACAAAAGTAAATGGAAAATATGTGGGCAGCAGACGAGAAATATTGAAGAGAAACAACAGGAGAACTAGAAATAGGGAATGATGAGAGGCCACGTAGAGGCCTGGAAGGACAAACGGAGTAAACAGAACAAGAAAAAGTGATTAAATGCACACAAAAAAAAGGACAGAAAACCATAGCGCAAGGGAGCATTGGTTTCCTTTCAATAGATGAAATGTATGTTTTAAATAGAGTCAAGGTAAGCCAGACAAATGTATGTTTTTCCAATTAAAATCAAAGAAACAATCACAAAGCCCAAGTGTCTGCTGAGATGAGGGAGGAGGCGGAGAAAAGAGAGGAGAGGAAGAGAGGAAAAAAAGAAATACTGAGAAGGGACAAATGAAGAAGAGGAAAAAAGAAGAAGAAGGGACTAAAGGAGCAGGGGAGGAGAGGAAAGGAAGATAAGGGAAAGCAATGATCAGTTTGCTGTTGTTTTTGGTTAATAAGTGAATTAACAGAGGTTGATCGGGTGCTTCATCAATAATTAAATTGTTAATTAAAAACACTGTGCTTCAATGAACAATGAAGGAAAGCTAATAGGGATTAAAGAGTCAGTTAAGAATTCCTCTTTATTTGAGTTTATCAATTAACCTTCAACTGCTGTCAGTTGAAAACCTAACTTCTTTGGATTATTTACTCATCATTCGTTATTTTCTTTGATTTTATATATTTTTTTCAAGACATATTCCATTTGTCTCAAAACCATAGAAACACATTAATATGCTCATCATTATTTCAAAGACTCAATTCTCATATTCAAATTACTTCCAAGGAAATGTCTATAGTAAATAACATATGCATCACAGGGATAAGGTACTATCAATGCTCAACTGCTTGATTGAGTTCTCTTGAGCAGTTATTGTTTTCCATCTAAACTGCAAATAGAGACATACTTCTGCCTGATCTCCGCTTCTAGGGTGAGGAGATATTTTGTTTATTTGCTATGTTGCCAATTCATTATTTTTACACTGTACAAATGATTTAGATTATTTTCTGAATAAAGAAGTTCATTTTACAAAGGCTTTAGAGAGACTTTGTCTCACAAATAGCATTACCATCCATCTATATTTAAAGTTTATACTGTCAAACGATTAAAATATTTAATCGCGATTAATCGCATTAATGTCATAGTTAACTCGCAATTAATCACAATTAATCGCACATTTTTATCTATTCTAAATCCTTGATTTCTTTTTGTCCCATTCTTTTTTCTCATGTTAATGCTCTTATCAATGTGGAAAAGTGAACTGGCTTCCTTTGTGGACATTTTTGTTTTAAGTTTGTTCTTAGTTGTGGTATCCATGTTAATATTAATATACAGTTTATGGTCTGAAGTCATCCATTGTCGCCTGGCTTTGACGAGGGGGCGGAGAATTGGCATCAGCTGTGTGCTTGGCCATCAAGTGGTATTTCAGACTGGACGTGCTGCGATGATAGCTCAGTTCACAACGACAAAACACACAGATCACTTTGGTCTTGTCAATGGAACCATTTGGCAACTTTTTAAAAGTAAACGTTCCATTCAGAATCTTCTTGGCATCCATTTCGGCGTCTCACGCTCGCCAGCCATTCAAAACATGACGTTAGCCTACTACTCTTTGGCCGGCTCGCAAGCCCAAACAAGTGTGTGCGGCGTGCCTGTTGTTTTGTTTCCGGTCTAGCTAGATCCGGTGTGGTGTTGTAGTTTTGCAGCATGTGAAAAAAACTACAAAGTTTGCTAGGCCAAAAGAACGTTTTTGCGTTAACGCCGTTAATAACGCGTTTAACTGACAGCACTAGTTTACACTCATTTTGTTCTTTCCTTTCCCTCACCAGAAAGCAAAAAAAGCCTTAACATGTATACAATTCAAAAGGTATGAAATTACATTTTTAGCCATAGAAAGAACAGTGTTGAAGACAACAATAAAGTGATCCAATGGTTTGTAAAGAATACTGATGATATATACTATAATATGTGAAGGTACAGTCATATTACATTGATTCCTTTGTTCAATAAGAGAATGCAAGCTAAAGCCCAGAATAAAAGGTGTGGAATTCTGATTAAAAAAAAAAAAAAAAGATTTAGTGATTAATTTAACAGATGAATGTATGTAGAAATAAATGGGTCTAAGTTTGACACACAGCACCTCTCTGTGCTTTTCACTTCTCACTCTATTGTTGACTGTAAAGTAGGACAAAAAAGCCATAAAAAAGATGTTACAAACCTTACGTAACTGTAGCCACTGGGTTATTCACTGTGGAAAGACTGCTGTGGAGTACAGACACATGATTGATACTAACACTTCTAAACTCTCTGTGCTATGCCTTCAATTCATTCTGTGCCTACAGGTAGAAGGGAAGTCCAGGTGGAGAAAAAGAGCTTTCTAGGGAACACTCCAGAGGAGATTTAATTCTACTGAATACAATGAAGCAGAGAAGGTGATGAATGCAAACCAGCAGAGAGAACAGCTTCACGTCATCCAGAGGCTCACAACTTCAATTATTTGTTTTTGGTATTCCACACACAGTGGTGGAATGTTACTAAGTACTGTACTTAAGTACAAATGGTGAGGTACTTGTACTTTACTTGAGTCTTTTCTTTTCATGCCACTTTCTACTTCTACTCCGCTACAGTTCAGAGAGAAATATTGTACTTTTTACTCCACTACATTCATCTGACAGCTTTAGTTACTAGTTACTTTACACATTAAGATTTCTGCTCACAAAACACACAGTATAAATAATTCCATGTTTAATTCTAAATTAAACTAGCCAACAACATAATGGCCTACAAGTACAGCTGAAATAATCTGACCATTAAACACTTAGTTAATTGACCGAACTATTTTGATTTGTTTCCAGTTTCTAAAATGTGAGGATTTGTCTGCATCGATTACGTTTACCTTTAAGTAAATTTTTCTGATGATACTTACATAGTTTTACTTAAGTAACATCTTCAATGCAGGACCTTTACTTGTAACAGAGTATTTTTACATTGTGGTATCATTACTTCTACTTAAAGTGCCCATATTATGAAAGAATCACTTTTTCTGGGATTTGGGGTGTTATTTTGTGTCTCTGGTGCTTCCACACGCATACAAACTTTGAAAAAAACCATCCATGGTGTTTTGAGTGAGATACGGTTTCTGAATGTGTCCTGCCTTCAGTCTCCAGGTGAGCTGGTCAAAATCGGCATGGCTTTTTACGTCACTAGCCAAAACAGATGGTGTGTGCTAACCACTTTCACTAATACCACATCAGCTAGCTGTTTCTCTAACTTCGGTCAGTACAAGGCAGGATTAGCCGGGAGACTTCTTCTAAACGAGGGCACACTTCCAACTTTGCGTGGAATACCTGCAGAACAGGGACATGGAAGTAGTTCTATAGTGTTGTAGCAGTGTTTTGCCATTGAGAACGAGGTGGCTAACCGCTAGCAGCGCTAGCTTCTAGCTAGTAGTCCTTACCTAGCTACTGCGCATGTGCCTCACTCTGTAGCTAAAACAGAGAGCTCAACACACAGGGTGAAAAGAGGAGCTGCAGCAATGTGCAGTATAACAAAAATATGTTTTTTTTTAAAGTGAAACCATGTAAACCTATTCTGGTACAACCTCTAAATACAATTATGAACCTGAAAATGAGCATAATATGGCCACTTTAAGTACTGTAAGTGACTGTGTTTTACTGTAGAGGATTCAACACCGGGATGCATTTGAAGTTATTGTAAATGTCCTTTACCATCTGGTGGTTGTTTTTGTCGTTCAACAGCAATTTACTAGTGAAATTAGTTATTGTTATTGTTATACATTATTATTAAACATTTAATTTTGACCATATGGCCTTAGCAATAAACAAGCCGTTCTTTAATGTCACCAACCTTTAGTACCCTTTTTTTCTTTTCTTTTTTTACTTTCTTAAAAAGTATCGGTTCAGGCACCGTTAATTATGTATGCGATTAATTTCGATTAATTAATCACAGAGTATGTAATTAATTAGATTAAAACTTTTAATCGATTGACAGCCCTAGTAATAATAGATTATTAATTATTATTCATTATTTATTATTATTTATATTATTAGATTATTTTCACTGTCTATTTTTGCTGAGAACCGCGCGCATCACATGGAAAAAATAGGCAAACACGCACTGCTCAGGTAGGCGGAGTTGCCAGGCCTAATTACTTGTCTCTAGTCTCTTTCAGTTAAACAATGACAGTATGACCATTAATCTTTTTAAAGACATGCATTATTCATTGCTTTGTTTTTATTTGAAGCTAGAAATGAAACAAACATTTGCTCCCACTTACCTCTATAGCATTATAGCCACAGGGAGGTATTGAGATATAGTATCTGGTGCTAAATCTACTGCTCTTGCCCCCCCTACCTCCTACAAAAAAGATTGTGGCATTCAAAGCATTTGAACAATTCAACTGGTTGCTGAGGATAAAGCACAGATCACACTGTATGAACAGTTTTTATTGTGTGTTCTTTTGTGGGTCTAGGAGTAAAACATGCTGAAAACTGCCCTTAAACGGTAATTATTATAATTTTTTTTTTTTACCTGGACCCTATTTTTCCATGCGATGGTGTCTAACTGACTAATGTGAGGAAAAATCTTTGAAATTGGTCCAGTATTGAGCAAGAATGCTGTAACCGGCAGCTGCAAACAGGGCTGTAATGTAGTCCTAGAGGGCAATTGCGCACTGTCAAAGTCCATCCACTAAAAGTGCTTGTTTTGCCGCTGAAAGGCTCAGATTATTATTCTAAGTGTCTGACAACATTATGAAAATGATCATTAGAGAGATAGACCTTTTTGTTAAAGTTTAAAATGCTTTTTGTTTAACATGAAACAGCTCAGAGATCGCCATCACCAAAACTCACCAGACTCCATTTAAATAATCAGTACTTTTAACGTGTATAGAGCCAGCATATTTTCAAATAAATGGGTGAATTAAGGGTTTATTTCAACCAAACCAGAGTGGTGATTGTTGGAACAGTGGAAAGATGAACGAAGACCCACTTTTTTAGTTTTATTTTGTTCTGTCAACTAACTCTGTAACTGTGTATAACTCTACTGTAGACGTGGGGAGAGCAGCAGTCAGATGTGCCACTGTACCTTTGCAACACACAGTGTCACCTGCCAGCAATGAGCTTCCCCAGAATGACAAAGTGTGTGGGTGGTTCACACTGTCTCCTAAGATCCCAACCCCCCTGTGCAGATGTCCCAACCACTGCCAATTGTGCTAGTGGGAACACTTAAACCAGATGTAGCACTACCAGGATTTGGTCCCCGAGTCTCTGCAGTAGTGGGTGAGGATATTGCCCCAGTAATGAACATGTGCTCCTTCCACAATATTGTTTTCAGTATATGACCCACAATGTTGTCACCAGATGATTGCTAATCATCACTTGTGGTTAGGCTTCTTACAATGATCCTGTCACTTTGAACTGGCAACAGCCTCAAGGCTATGTGTGTCCGTTTGTATGTCAAAAAGTAAAGCTGTCTCATCGCGGTCACCCTTTAAACAGCTCTAGGGAATACACACACACACACACACACACACACACACACACACAATGTCACTGTCCATCTAAGAGGCCTTTGGGTAATACTTGTCCCCTATTCCTTGTTGTGACCATTCACACGCACGCACACACGCACGCACGCACGCACGCATGCACACAGCATGCCTTTTAAATCCAGTGAACATGCAGTGAGGAAAAAACTTACCACCCTACTGCAGCTTTGAGTTTGACCATTTCAGCCCCCAATCGCCAACTACAAAACATACCAAGTATTGAGCATCTCCCACATAATTCTAGTCTAGAAAACACAGCATTAAGCCAATAACGGGGCTCTACAGTTCTGTGTTTCAAGTCTCATGTTAGAAATACCAGTAATATAAATAGATAACCTTTATTGGCATGCACAGAATACAACCAAATTAAGAGCGCTACTACTGATCAGTGCAATAAGAGACAGGAAAAATATTACAAAAACAAAAACAACTTGAGCAAACAAACATCCACAGCCGGCAACACAGGTTCATGATTTACTGTGGAGACAGATGCTCTTAGTTCTATTTTCCTTCTCAGATTTGCATTCATCACCAACATGCAGCAGTAAATACTATGCAGCAGTAAATGTCGTTGCAGCGAGACAAAACCTAACGTTTATTATTTTTAGATGACCGTGTCGTGCATGCAGGCTGCAGAGTGTGTTTACCCCCGCGAGCACCAGCGGCCCTCGTCCCATCATGTTGCTTTTTCATACTGTATGTCAGCGGACTAATTTGCCTAATCTTCACAGGTCTTTAGACCACGGTGGAAACACAGATAACAATGGGCCGAGTTACCCAAATAGTTCTAGTTTTGTCCCGGAAAATTTGGGTCGAAATGCAGCTTTTGACTCCATTGTGCCGATCAATCAGCTGATTAATTTCCCCAAAACAAGCTTGATGTTGCTGCCCCTGCAGTTTTAATGCACATGTGTATGTGTGTGTGTGTGTGTGTGTGTGTGTGTGTGTATGTGTGTGTGTGTGTGTGTCTGTGTGTGTATTGAGTAAAAACTCAGATTAGATGAACTAGTCCAATAACAGAAAGGAGTACACATTTCGAAGAAGAAAAGTCATCTTTAAAACAGAGCAATTTGAAAGTAGCGCAAGGAAACGATGCCAGTGGGACTTAAGTTTCACTTTCCGATATTAACATCGGTGCACCAAGAGAGCAGAGAAGAAATAAAATGGGGTGATTACTTTTAAAATCTATGAACGCTAACATTTCACTTGCACTTTTATAGTTTGTTCAAATGAACACCGCTCTTCAATGCACCAGCTGGTAAATGTCAGTTAAGACTGTATTGTTCTCCTGTGGAAGAGCCAATTTTGCCAAGTCTACCGAAGGAAAAGCAGCCAAAGTTTGCATCCCTTAGTCATGTAGATGGTAAATATCAACCCATTTGTCATGCCACTGTTACTGTGAACGTTAATGGGACATCCTGTATGATTAAAGTGTTTCCTCCCTTAGCCAATCCAGGAGCTCCCCTAACTCAACAACAGAGAGAAAGCAGGGCCACGCTCAGCCCCGACAAAACGTAGCAACACGTTTCTTTAAACTGAAACGGGGGTGCGTTGAACACCCTGTTGGGTGTGCAAGCGCTCTGCCTTTTTATTACCACGACTTTGCAGACACGTCTATGCTGTGACACAGCCAGTAAACGAGAGTCACGCCCACCAAACGAGAGAAAACATATCTCAAAGCCGTTTCACACCGTTTTACACAACTCTGAGGAAACCTGACGCTCAACCAGGAAACCGTAGCTTGAACGTGACCCCTGTATTTCTAAAACTCCATCTGCTATGTTCAGCACTCAGAATGTCTGTGGTTTGGAGACAAAATGTACTGTAATCATTCTTCAGAACAATATAATGACATTTTCTGAGTTTTTTGTCAGTAGATTTCTTATTTGAATTATTTCAGGTTTATTTATCGGGGGCAATGTACACTAATGGTGTGTGGGCACACAGAGTGCACATGCACAGTGCATGATCAGGCCCAGGTGATATATGAGGTGAATGCATGCACAGAGGCATGGCCTTTTTGTACACTAATAAAACATAAAAGTAAAATGTGTCAGAATTAGCCTGGAGGCTTTTTTACATCTGCTGTCCCTGGACTGGTGGTAAGAGGTCGGCCTAGCTTTGCCCCAGATCAGTTTGAAATATTGCAGATATTAATGGTCAGAGAGGAAACAGCCACAGTGGACTGGTCAGATAAAGAGCTACTAGGGGTTGCACAATCTAGTTGACTAGTCGACTTTACTCCTCCACAGTAACGTTTTGAGCTTGAAGTCGACTAGTTGCTGATCATGTGGTTTTGTCACTAACAACATAGACCTAGCACCGTCACTGGCAAAATTTGTCAAAAACCCAGCTCATTTGGAACTTCATTTGAAAGTTACGAAACGTTTGGGACTTAAGGAGATATTGGAGCTAACATTACAGGCTGTCCAGCTGTCCAGCTGACCGGTTCACTGGCTTATCGCACGGAGCCCAACGTAGGAGGTATGATTATACTTAACGGCCATTTGAATTGCTTGCACACATAACTAAGCATAAACCCAATGCATTGGTTGCCAACGAGGACGGATAATAGACTTTGCACACACTGAGTGTTTATTTACGGCAAACTTTTGATTGACTGACTATCACGGAGATGCGCGACGCGTCTGACATAATTACCGGGACTGGCGTGCGTAAAGTTACCGCTCGTAAACCCAGTAGTGCGAGTATAGCGTGTTGAAGCACAAACTGAAAACGGGCAGTTGAGCTCACTGCAAAAGCGCTTGCTGATAAATTGGACAGATTACAAAATGCTAGAAAGGCTAAGCTACACAAAGCAAGCGTCTTAAGAAAATCAATACAAGGGTGATAAAAACACAGGTGCTAATGACTGAAATAAATGTCAATGACATCATCATCGACTAGTCGACTTGACTTTTATCACATCAGAGTCGACTTTAAAAAATCTGTCATGCGACCCCTAAGAGCTACAGGCTCTTATAAATCTACAATACATCATCAAAGTAAGCAGTGCCTTTTAATGTACTGCTCTGTCAATATGCATCACAAGCTGAACTGCATTTGCTCACCCTTTCAGGGGCCGTCATGGGTGAAAACTTTGTATCAGGGCTGAAAATGGCCCCTTTATAACATTGTCACAGTCTGGCCCACAAGTCAGCCAAGGGCCCCCAGTTTAAGAGCCTGGATCTACAAAGAAGAACAGAGTTATCACTTCCTTCTCTTTTTCCCTTCTTTCCTCACACTATCTCACTTCCCCTCCTCAGCTAATAATTGCTGCCCACTTCTTCCCACTCACTCATTTAATTTGCTAACTCCCTAACTCTAACGTAAATAGCTGACAATGTACATTTACACTGCTGCAGAAACGTCTTGACATGTTGTTTCTAGGCCTGAGAGAATCATTCTCAGACTCATATCTAGAAGCTTAAGGCCCTGATCTACTTCCATTAAAAAGAAAAGTTTGCTATTGAGCAGCCAACTTGTAAGTGAAGAAGAAATAGAGCACAAAAGAAAGTCAGCTACAGAGCAGTTTGAGTGGGCTTACAATCAAATGTAGAAAACAACACATAAAAAGCTGATCTGAAGCTGTGTCGGCGTTCAGTCTGCAACCTACCTCAGGGTTTCTGTTCCAGCTGTTCTCAAGTTACAATTTACAGTGGTCATCTGAAATAATCCGCCCATGCTTTTTCTTTATTATTTATTTCCGTCATCCATCACTCCTTCGCCCCTCCCTTTTCCTTTTTTCTCTGCTGTTTGTCTCATTCGTCTTCCTCCTTCTTTCACTAATTCCTTTCTGTTCATGTCCATATCTCTCCCCTATCTGTCTTTTCATTTACCTCTCTCTCTCTCTCTCTCTCTCTCTCTCACGTTATCTAACCTGAGTTGCAAATCTGCTAGGATAATCTCTCTCTCTGTCCACTTCCTACCTTTCCCCTTCTCCCACCTAATCTCCCTCTCTCCTCTCAGATTAAAAAAGAGAGGGGGATGAGAAAAAGAAAGACAGTTGCAGGGATGGAGTTGTCTGTGAGAGAAAAACACACTCACACGGAGATTTAAAGTGAATAAATGGACAGAGAAGTAAATAAGCAGGCCTAAAAGACCAGAAAGTAACAAAATACAGTGAGGACATGAGAGATGTAAAGAGAGAGAGCTAAAACGACTCGAGTGCGATGAAGCCTTGGCAAGGCAGGATTTCACCAGCCTCTTTTTTTGCGAGAAACAACACTAATCCATGGATGTATTTGTGAGCGGGGGGGTCAGGGTGAGGACAGGGCCGGCCAGAAGCAACTCCGCTGGAAGAGGTTGGGGGTTCAGTGTTCCAGTTCAAGGACAAACCAACACAGATGGACACATCGCAGGGTTTCACATATATTGATTGCTGTTGGCCAATGTGCCCAGGTCAGTTAGAGGTTACGTGCAGGTTTGTAAAGTTCACATTTAACATTTGTTGTATTGCTACTGTACCTGGAATTGGATTTTAGACCACTTTAAAAAACCTACTGCTACAAAAAAAAAGGAAACCTGTCAACCTGCATTTTTTTGAGTGGACACAGCTGGCTGACGTTTGGAAATAATAAATACAGTAGTCTAAAACAAAGGTTGGGAAATACATTGTTTTGGAGCTATATAGGTATAACTTGTGTGCATTAATGCAGACTATAATACATTGCAACAAAATAACATTGCCAGCCCCATTCAAATCCTTACATCTATAATAGCTCTACGATTTAGTATACACCCTATGTGTAAATCTGTTATGCAAAAATGATGATAATAATAATAATAATAATAATAATAATAATTACAAATTATTGTGATGACATATGTCTGTGACTGTGTGTTTTAAAAAAATTCTGTCAAGGAGTCGCCACAAACAGAAATCCTAAAATACTATATATATATATAGGCTTGAAATGGAATTAAAATAAAATAAGACATGAATAAAATAAATAAGATGATAATAAAACCAAATAAATATGAGGTTGGTCAAACACTGCTTAGTAAAAGCAAACTTAGCCTATGCAGTAAACTATTGTTCTAGTAGCAATATAGAAAATGGAATTCTCTTTTAATAGCACTGCTTCTTGCTAATTTATTTTTCAATGATGCATCACCATCAATGCAATTATCATCAGTACAAGAGGTTGTGTGGAATTAAAATCAGCATAGTAAGTTCTGCTTTCTAATATGGTGCTGATAGGTAACCAATATAGAGATGTCTAAAGTTTCAATTGATACTGCAAAAAGCAATTGTTGGACTCGTGTTATGCTTACAGATTTCATATAAGTACACATTGCATTTCCATCTCTCTGTTGTTTGGCACATTTCCAATGTGCATCGAAGAAAACCTCAGTAGAATCATAAACATTTGAAAAATATCGCAGAATCCTTTTCGGCTGAGATGAAAACGTCTGGTGTACTGATAAAAAATTAAAAAAACAGCCTTGACGTACATGAAGCATGTGACTTAAACATCACTCCACTGAAGACCAAAACACCAGATCCATGGGGCAATGAGAATACTTTGAAGAGATGATTTTCCTAAAATTAAAGCAACACTAAAGCACTTTTCCCCACTTCTGTCCCCCTACAGGTTGAAAGCGGTATTGTCCATTACCGTTGTAATGTCTCATTATGTCTCATTCAAACTGGCAAACTTGCATAATGTAATGTAATGGACACTACCGCTTCCAACCTGTAGGGGGACTGAAGCGGGAAAAGTTCTTTAGTGTTGCTTTAAAGCTTTAGTGTGTAACTTTTTGATATTAATAAACGTCCGTTACATTCAAGCCATTGCCAAATGAGTTGATACAAAGCTAATTAAGACTATCAGCTCCACACAACTCTCTCTGGATTTCTCAGTATGGCTGTTTAGAAACTGGTGTCATCGGGCGACTTTCTCACGCAGAAAATCAAGCGAAGACAATGACCTCTTCTGAAGAGTCCATCATTAGTCATCAGTTTTTTTTAATCCTCCGTGTCCTCCTTGGTTACAAGTAACTGGTGGAGAAGGGGTGTGGGTTGTGCGTGATCACCAAAGGTTTGTACCATGTGCATGCGCCGACAGTTTTGTTGTCATTACTTAGAATTCCTCATGGGGGGGAGACAGAAACGACGCACTATAGCTTTAATACATGCAATGAATAGAAATGTCATGTTTCCATCATGATTTCCACATGGTTTCCATCATTTGAGGTTTGACTGGAGCTTTTAATTACGCCCATTCATTGCACCTTCTTCTGCAATGGTTTAATGGCACCAGACTTGAGTATTAGTGCCACCAACTGCTTATCTCAATGCACCCAACTCCTAATACAGTAATCACACAATAGTAGTGGAAAGAAAAGTGCATTCATTTGCGTTTTCTGGGAAGTTGGTTAAAACTTGACTAAAGATAAGATGCTCAGTCCTGTAAGCAGGGCTTAATTTGAGCCGGAACACGCCGGAACATGTTCCAGGACCTCCGACGTTGGATCCTTTTTTATTGGATCGCTATGAAAAATGAATTGCCTAAATAAAAAAAATAAAATGACTTTGTGTAGTGTTCAATGTTGTTATCTGTCTTGTTAGTCTTTATTCCCCATTGTTCCCCAAGTTCCAAAAAAATCTTGTGTTTGCATTTTCGGTGCGTTTTGAGGTGAATTTTCAGGATAAGACAGAGGGGGGAGAGGGACGGAGGGAGGGGAGCAACCCGGTCTCACGCCAGATCGAAAATAGTCACGATATTTTTATTTATTGATACGTGTACAGGTCACGATTTTCTCGTTTATTTCGTGTACAGGTCACGATTTTCTCATTTATTTCGTGTACAGGTCATGATTTTCGACCGTTACCATTTCACAAACTGCCACGGGGAAATTAAACGCCACACGCTGGCGACAAGAACAGGACGGACCGCCACACGGGTATGCGGTCCCCGGGTGCAGGGACACGATCCGCGGTCTCTGTGGCACGCAACAATGGGGACATGAAACGCCACAACAACGGGACGGTTGAGGTTAGGAAAAAAAAGAACTGGGAAAGAAACTGTCACACGCCGGACACGCCGACAACAACGGGACGGTTGTGGTTAGGAAGACAATAACGCGGAAAGGAACTGCAACAAGCAGGACGCGATCCCCGGTCTCCGGGGTGAAAGTCCAGTGTTGTTTGACCCATCCACCACCCCGGCCAACCTCCCTGCGCGGATTTTCTGCTTTTCATACTACTCCCTACCGCTGTCGTGCTGTGATCACGAGATATGCTTCTCATTTAAATACATTCAATTAAAATTCGTAATCACTACACGAAAAAAACGACATATTCGTGTCCTGTTCACGAATCAATAGATTCAATAACGTGACCATTTCACGAACTGCCATGAGACTGGGCTGAGGGGAGACACTTCAAATGACACATGGGTTTGTGCTGGTTGAGATTGCTGTTACAGCCTTGTTTCACTCAGGAGAAAAATGTCAAAAAGACAACAAAGTTTCCTTAACTTGTTCAAATACGCTGGCCAGTCGGATCCCAAACAATCAAGAATGTGGAGACATTACATTTTGTACCCATGCAGGGCATGTTCTGAAATTAAAATAAACATTTCCCTGATGTACACACAGCGTGGTTTAGGTTTTTTTTTAGTCAGAGAAGCTACGTAGGCAGTGTAATTTATTTTTTTTGTTCAGTTACATCCAAACCCCGTTTTGAGTCGCGGGATTCCCCTCCCCCACCTCTGTGCTCCGGGACCTCCCACTTTACAAATTAAGAACTGCCTGTAAGTAGAAAAACTGTATTTCTTGGCAAATACTGGGTTTAATAAAAGATCTTTACTAAATACAGATAACTCTCAACTATGGTTCAGGCATGAGAGTTTTTCATGAACTCAGTTTGCCTGAGGGCAGAACTTCCCACAAGCATCTGTTTAGCGCTATTAGCTGAAATCCGAGGTGGATGGTGGATACAGTACCTAACACATACACAGATACCCTGAGCCGTCGGAGCGAGGGATTGTAGGGAGGGGTGAAGGTCTAGTGTAGGCGGAGGGAGGGAGGGAAGGTCAACTCTTATTAACAATGAGTCCATTGATTCCAAGTGCCCAGCCTCTTTTCAATCCGTCATTCTCTTCTTTCTCTGCATATCTTCCATCTCTCCTTTCTCACTATTCTCTCCTCTTTGTCTTTTCCTCCTGCTCTCTCAGTCCCTCCTTTCAGTCCCCGTTTTATGTCTTTAATGTTTTATGAATTCAGACACTTCAGATAATATTAGATAGTTTTTCAGTTTTTTTTTAGTTTTTTTTTAAATGGTTATATTTCTCCGTTACCTTCACTCCTCAACCCAGTTTACTGTTTTGTTCCCTCTCTTTTTGCACCCCACCTCCTCCTTCCTGTTCAGGTAGCAGCTTTCAACTGGCCACAACACAAAGGGCCAATTGTGGATTGTGTGTGCATGTGTGCCTTTCTGTGTCAGTGTGTCTCAATGCAAGATCAAGAGGTACATTTGTGTCATGCATGTTTTGTCGACATCCTGCTATCACAGCTTTCATGTACGAGCATCCATGGTGGTGGCGTGGAGAGGAGGGGCAGCTGTTATGAACACGAACAGAAGAAGAGCGATATAATGCTCAAGAGAGGAGGGAGGGAAAAGAGGGGTGAAACATAAGATAATGAGACAGCTTAGGCTGCACTCTTATGCATTGTGAAATAAAAAATGAAACACTATTTTGAATGTATCGAAAAACATGTGACTATATCTATAGCTGCCAGTTAGGATGTATACAGGTAATGGATAACATCATTATGGCGTGAAAGTGCCTTAAAACCTTAACCTGGATTTATCAAACTGACAGCTGAACCACTTGACCGAACCATCCCGTTCTCACTCCCAACTTGTAAAATACAGACGCTTGGTCAGTGGCTCTCAGAGTCGGATACCAACACAAAAATCCCCCTTTAGCATCTGTAAGGAATGCAATGGGCATAGCTGCAGCTCGACAGCTGCGCTATAAGATGACGTAGTATTAAGAGAGACAACGGTAGAGTAGTAGTGTGAAAGACTGAGGATCTGCGTAAGGAGGCTGGTTGGGGGGGTGGATGGGTCAAACAACACAGGACTTTCACTCAGGAGACCGGGATTCATGTCCCATTCTTGTCCCGCGTGTCACTGAAACAAACATTTTTTAACCCCGCCCACCATCTTTTTCACAACCTAACTGTCCCGTTCTTGTGCCGCATGTCAGTTAAACGTACGTCCCAACCCAGACCGCCAAAAAGTGACGCCAAGAGTCCCGACCAAGCGTGTCTAAATACGACGCTAAAGGAGACTTTTTGCATCAATAACAAATGCCAAAAGGCACCTGACCAAGCGTCACTTTTTGGCGCGATGGGAGTGAGAATGGGTTGACCGAACACGTTTACATCTGTTGGAAAGAACTGAGGGCAAGCAAACTCAGCAAACATCTTTTTATTGGCCACTATCAGATTTGACCAAAAGCAACATGTTAATCCTGCAGTGCTCTCCATATCACAGAAACAACATTATTCACAAATAGGATTAATGTGAGAAGATGACAGAATCATGGTAAGTGTGTTAGAAAGAGAGAGAGAGATAATACATAAACGAGGCAGAACAAAGGCACCAATGACAAATATATAAATAAAATTAACACAGGACGCTCACTATTGGTACGGTACATTCTTGTACAGTTTAACATCGTAAACAAGAACATAAACATAATTAGAAAACATATTAAAGAAGAGGAAACAATGAAGTCAACACACCAAGCTGAAAATTGTAATCAACTTTGAAACCTGTGTAACAGATGACTCCATATTATGCTCATTAATTAAACAAAATCTTAATAAAGTAGGAATTCCTCAGTTACCGCATTGAGTGGGTCACACTCAAGCAACCTAGCCTGGCTCCGCCCTCCTACGTAGTTCCGCTCAATTTTCATTTCCCTTCAGTACACCGTCTGGGTTTGAGGTATATTCTTTGGTTTTCTCCGGTCACATTTTTACCGGTCCAATCAACGAAACAGTGGCTGAGAACGATGACTTTGAGGACGTGCGCAGTTCCGTAATGGCGGCGGAGAAAGATGCGAGCGAAGCCATTCGGTCCGTTGTGGCAACGCTGCCAAATATCCAGAAGTTAAAGCCCGAGCAAGAACAATATTTGCTGAGTTGTGTTGGTGGCCATGATGTTGTGGCCCTCCTCCCCACGGGGTTCGGGAAAAGTTAGATTTTCTAGCTCGCTCCGTTAGTGGTGAAGGAGTTGGTTAAGGCGAACGCTAGCGATGCTAAGCCGACGTCACGACCAAACGTTAGCGATTGGTTATGGCAGATCCAGAGTGTCTCTGGGCAGATCCAATAGTTTTAATAGAGTACCCGCCTTCAAGGAAGTTAACACTTGTCAATGGAGAGTGCCCTCTGGACCAATGAAATGTACCAGTGTCTGGTAGGACCAGGCAGTGTTTTAGTATGGAGAAGTGTGTAGATGTGATCTTGTAGTGTAGTGAAATGTGACTTGTGACAGTGGTTAATGCTGGGGGTTAGAGCAGTATAGGGTTGCAAAGATTAATCGATTAATCTATTAGTTTGATAATCAAATTATTGGTTTGAGTAATTTGTAATGAGAAGAAGTCAAACATTCTCTGATGTCAGCTTGTTAAATGTGAATATTGTTCTAGTTTCTCTCCTCTGTGACAGTAAACTGAATATATTTTGAGTTGTGGACAAAACAAAACATTTTAGGACGTTATCTTCTGTTTTGGGAAATACTGATCAACATGTTTCACCATCAGGATAATAATCCACTGATTAATCAACAATGAAAATTATCGTTAGTTACAGCCCTAGAGCAGTAAACCACAATAGTGTCATAGCACAACCATATACAATACACCACAACTGTCCTATTTCGTCATTTAGTCGGAGGATTTGTTGAATAAATATAGCAAAAGTGTGGAATTTTTAATCTTTCCTTTTTCTAAAACAGATATTTACTCTTTCATGGATTTGTTACACTGAGGATAATTTCTCTTTCTGAATATTCATGTGAGGCTGACACTGATCCCAGTCTAGTTGTGGCCCCTTTTGAATTCCAACAAATAGCAGTCCTTTCCGAAATTCAGTCCAAAGAAACTAAAAATTCTGGCTGACTTGACCTGTCCCATTTGATTTCTTGCCATCGCTGTGATTTGTCCTGCTGAGTAATACAGAGTTTCTACCTTAACACCCTGGGGGCTCTAAACAGGACAGACAACACTTTAAAGGCTACATTCGTAATGTTGAGGCTTCTTCTTGGTTGTGGGTCTTCTCATCTGGCTCCAAATTGTGAACACAGCCCTTTTTTTGCCATCGATGGGAAATAGGACAAATCTTTCCTATTGCCCACAGTTTAGCAGGCACTGTATGTACCAGTATGTGACCATGTTAGGTACGGTTCCCCACTGCAGTATACAACTGGATATAAAAGCCTATGTGATAGCTGTTGAAAAGCCACAGTAGAAAGCTGCAGGCGATTTATTTACTGCTATGTAATATATTGTGCAGACACAGGGTATTTACATGTACTAACTTGTGCAGCCAATAACTGAATTACATTCAGTTTTAATGTTTAATGCAAAGGTTTTTTTTAAAAATCTTATTTATTTTTACAATATATGCACATTGCAACTAATAATATACACTGTGTTCCAAATTATTATGCAAATGATATTTTACACAGATTTTCCTAAATAGTCGATGCAAATGATAGAAAATATATATATATATAGGATCCAACCGTAAGTCACCAACCGTATCAAATTTCATTGAACAAACCACCCAATGAAAACAGTATTTTTTCAAAAATAAAAAACCCCAAATGCACTGTTCCAAATTAGTATGCACAACAGAGTTTAAAACATGTTATAGGTTGTAAAGAACTGAAAATGGTAATTTGCTGAATTTGCAGCATTAGGAAGTCATATTTACTGAAATCAAAAGCTATTTATATCAAACCCATCTTAACAGGGTCAGTTACATGAAGAGATTTGTGGCTGATTCAGAGCACACACGGGTGTGTGCAGATAAAGGCATAATGAGGAAGGTTTCTGCCAGACAAGTTCATTGGATTAAGAGATCAGCTGCTAAAATGCCATTACAAAGCAGCAAACAGGTATTTGAAGCTGCTGGTCCCGCGAACTTCAAGGTGTAGGATCCTCCAGAGACTTGCAGTTGTGCATAAACCTACTATTCTGCCACCCCTAACCAATGCTCACAAGCAGAAATGGTTGCAGTGGGCCCAGAAATACATGAAGACTAATTTTCAAACAGTCCTGTTTACTGATGAGTGCCGTGCAACCCTGGATGGTCCAGATGGATGGTTGGTGGATGGCCACCATGTCCCAATACCATGTCATCAGCAAGGAGGTGGCGGAGTCATGTTTTGGGCCGGAATCATGGGGAGAGAGTTGTTAGGCCCCTTTAGGGTCCCTGAAGGTATGAAAATGACCTCGGCAAAGTATGTTGAGTTTCAGACTGACCACTTTCTTCCATGGTACAAAAAGAAGAACAGTGCCTTCTGTAGAAAAATCATCTTCATGCATGACAATGCACCATCTCATGCTGCAGAGAATACCTCTGCGTCATAGGCTGCTATGGGCATAAAAGGAGAGAAACTCATGGTGTGGCCCCCATCCTCCCCTGACCTCAACCCTAGTGAGAACCTTTGGAACATCCTCAAGCAAAAGATCTATGAGGGTGGGGGGCAGTTTTCATCAAAACAGTAGCTCTGGGAGGCTATTCTGACATCCTGCAAAAAAAATTCAAGCAGAAACTGGGAAAGGAATGCCATCACATAAACCATGATTAAGGTATGTTTAAGGTTGGACAACTAATAAACATTTTATTACCCTATTCAATATTGTTGTATAGAATTGTAATAAAACAATACTATTTATCATCCTATTTTATGGTACAACTGGTATTCGTAACAAATTGGGCCTAGGCCTAATACCATATCATTGTGCAAATGTACTTAATTTATAGCTAGTCCTAGGTCAGGGATCATGAGGGCCAGAATACAACCATCATCATCATCATCATCAAGAATGAGATGAAGAAGACGTGAACGTAAAGATTGCCTCATTCACATGCATATTAAGTAGCCACATTGGTTTGTTTTGGTCTTATAATACATCCATAAATGCTCCAGCAGAGAGGATCGTTAGTTTAGCCAGCAGTTAAGTTTACAAGAATTTGTCCAAATTTCATGATTTCAGGCAAACTAAGATAAACAGTTAGACTACAAACCAACAGCTTTTGTTTTAGCTTGTTTGTCAAAATTTAGAGTAGAGTAGATCTGTGTTTGTGTAAACAGCGCGGTGGACGAGAGTGGACTGCCAAGACAGATCAGATTGAAATATATCGCTTCCTATTCCTGTAGACAGGTGAGTGGCTATTGATACGTATTCACTTTTAGGTTTTATTGTAGCCTACTTACAGTAACGAGCGTAGCTTTCCCAGTCAGGTGCATGTGCTGCGTGTTGTAATGCATCTCTGCTGTGTGTGTGTGTGTGTGTGTGTGTGTGTGTGTGTGTGTGTGTGTGTGTGTGCGCGCACAGGCATCGCTGTTCAGAATCCCGTCTACCTTCCAAAATGTAACGCTTGTATCCAATGGGTGGGTGCATTATTTCAGCAAGATCATTTAAAACGCAACCGCGACCACTGTGCGTCTGCCCTATTTCTGATAGCGTGGCGGAAGAAATTTTGCCATGGCGCACCGCCACAATAAAATCAACATAGAGGAAACACTGATGAAATTATCCAATATGGGTGTAATTCCTTGAGATACTGGGCTGAAAAACAGATCACAAGTAGTGGGTTTGTCTTCCTCTCACAGGTGTGAGTGTTACTTGCTGCTCTCCTTGGACACGTGATTGTCTGACATGGGTGAGTTTCAGCTGTTATTTGATACGAAGACAGTGTCGTTTGTCACCAGCTTGACTGACTGATACTGACACATTGTCGATATTAAAAGACAAAGTGGTTTGTTTCTCATTAAGAGAGATTCAGTCATTAGTAAAGAGAGAGAAAGAGTGGAAAAAGGAAGGCAAACTCCAGGGATGTTTCCTGGATTTCAGGAAAAATAAACTTGAATAATTTCATCTACTCATCTGTTTGAAATAAATTAAATATATAATAATAAATAATTATATTATAAATAATTTAAATTTGATCACTTTAGCGACTCACTGAAACAGATCATATTTCATGACTGCTGACACAAAACAAGAAGAAAACAATCTACACTACACATCTTTTGGGATGAAGGACTAATAGTCTTACTCTATATAAATCATTGCCATTTCTTTTCACTTACAGGATGAGCTGGAATACCCAAACTTATAAGCACCCAATCACTTCCTTTTGGAGTGCACATTTAATTAGATTCAACTTTTAAAAGGTTCCAGTCACATTCTGCCTCTCTGTCCTCCCTCCAGCCACAGACCCACTTCCCCTAGTATATATATATATATCCACGACCTTTCACTTCCCGGGATTGGTGCGTTACCACCGGAAATTCCGCCGGATTTCACTCTTTACGGCTAGATGCCCGTTACCTTCCTCTTTCTTTATGTTAGCGTTCTAAACTCTGGTGGCTTTATGAGGACTATGGTTGACTGCTCCTCTGTTCAATCAGAGTTTTCTGTTGCTACTTTTAAACGTACACATTGATCCACCGAAACAAGTTCCTTCCAGAGGCTGTTTTGTAGCAGCACCGGGGCTCCGTCTGGCTCTTAGCAGCGCCCAAGACGATTGTGATTGATTTAAAGAAATGCCAATGAACCAGAGCACGTTTTTCTCCAATGCCAGAATGCTGTGTGGAATAACCAGCCCCTCTTCCGTAGCTCTGTGGAGGATGGTTTGGCAATGCAAGACTACACTTCCCCAAACCCGTTCATTGCCATCCTCTACCTGTCCACCAGATGCCCTCTGTCTTTTTCTCCTGTCCCAGTTACCTTACTTCCACATCCAGTTACTCCGCCCTGCCCTTCAGTATCCCCTTTCCCTCCAGTCCCAGTCACCTACCCTTCCCTGCCCACCTACTCACCTGTTCCCACTTTCCTCATCAGCCCTGCATTATTTAACCAGCGTTTTTCATCTCACTACTGGCCACATTGTCAATGTTACATAGTTACTCTGTTGCTACATGTCTTGCTTTCTAACCTCTACTACCTGAGCCCTGCACTGGAACCCTTCCATAAACAGCTAAACTGTTTCTGTTAGCTCAATTGTCTGTATTTGTGTCCAACTTCTTGTTGCCTCACACCCATCTGCGTAACAGTTCCACAGCACAAAACCAGTATTAAAGCAGCTAAAACAAGCAGTAAACAAGTATTTGAAGCAGCTGATTTGTTATTTGATTAATTACTGATGACTTACGCCAGGAACACACCGCATGCTGAAGCGTAGATTCAGTCACAAAGTGATCCTTCTCCTCTCCACTCTACAAAATGTCTCTCTCTCTCTGTGTATGTGTGTGTGTGCGCGCGTGTGTGTGTGTGTGTGTGTGTGTGTGTGTGCACGTGTGTGCGTCGCTCTTACTGTCCGTCCGTCGGTTTCTCTCTCTGTTTGCCTAATTGGGTATCCCGCTGTTGACACAGCTGAGAAGTCAAGACAACCAAAATCACCATAAAACTGTGTGTTTTATTTTGAAATGTTGTTTATTTTGTAAAGTATCCAGCTGCACTGTGGCCTTCCTGTATGGATTACCTGCCCGGCTTGACACATTCGCTCGCAGCTCGTGGAAGAAATAAAGGAAACGCCAGAAACGATTGATGCAGCGCGCGGGCTGGCACGGCCACGCCGCGCCTGATCACAGCCGGTGTGGCCGGACAGATTGAATAACATGGGCACCGAAATGAAAATAGTTCCACTTCATGTTACAGGTGATGTGATTTCTTTCTTTCTAAGTTCCTACTTTGACTTGGAATGAAGACCATTGATTTTGAAGGACAGAATGTAAAAGCAAATCACTGAGAACAGGTCAGTGACATCTGAGAATTGAGGGTGCAAAGATTCCAGGTGGGTGTTGTTCAATGTCTATGTGCAGGGTAAGTATAAAGAACTAATCGTGCTTGTAGCACATAGACGCTGAGCTATTTCTGGACATTTTCCTTTATTTCTAGTCTCACCATATCAGCCAAACATACCATACATTTCCAGGGCATTCAGGGCAAACTAGGCTTCTCAGAAATATCCTCATGTTATGTGGCTGTAAGTGACCCATTTTATGAGCTAAACTGTTTTATTCCATTGTCCCAGAAAAAAGGTACATTGTCACTGCAATTACCTGGCACCTCATGGAACAAAATGTATTTAAATGTAAATGGACTATATCGATATAGCACCTTCTAGTCTTATTGACTACTTGAAGTGCTTAAACATAATACAAGAACCATTCACACACATGCATACACTGTAGCCGAGGCTGCCGTACAATGTGCCACCTGCTCATTAGATAAACATTCAAACACATTTACACTCCAATGGCACAGCATCGGGAGCAATTTGGGGTGTCTTGCCCAAGGACGCTTCAACATGGAACTGCAGGGCCAGGGATGGAATCATCGTTCGATCTATCATGTTGTAAACATGGGAATTTATGAAAACAATCATCCAGACTCAAGATTATGATTGAGAGCTTGTTGTGGTACAAAATATATTCTCATATTTATCAAACGGTATCTGACAATAGTCACAGTAGACAGTATGTTGTTCATATTTCTGATACAAGTACACTCTTTATTGTTAGAAAGGTAAGCTAGGCTCATTGTCTTAAGTGTTTGACGTAGACATATAGACTGAGCTATATTAAAGCTTAACTCGTAACTACTTGTGTAACATTACTGTCAACAGTTTTCACTGTGCTGTGTTCTGCTTGTTATGGTATTCACTGTACTGACATGAACCAAACTGAATACTGTAAATATTCTCCTTATATAGCAGCAAGTCCATCTTAAAGTGTACTATTATAGCACTGTTTATCCTGCTGTATGTGATGCTATACATCCTTAAACCAGGTGGAACTCAAAGTGTGATAATGTAAATGTCTGCATAGTTTAGTGGGTAAAATTAGTCATGAATTAATTTTTACTTTGCTAGAATACATCAGCTGGGATTCTGAGCATCGTTTCAGTACTAAAGGTTATGATTAATTTCTGTGTGCAAATAAACATCGTCAGCTCCTCCTGTAGGTGGTGTGCCGCTCCAAATAGCATCACCTTCTGACAACTGCCCAAATGAAAATTGCTCAAAAAATGATAGTCATCATGTGCCCGTGCAAAACTAATGAACGATTGTCACGACCCTAGGTCACGCCTGCTTTGATGTTTGATTTGACAGATCGCTCTCTCCTCCCCTTTTGCTGTGTGTGTGTGTGTGTGTGTGTGTGTGTGTGTGTGTGTTCAAGGGTGATGAGCAACAGGTGGTGCCCCATGATTGGTCTCTTTGAAGAGATTGCTGCCTCCAGATTGGACAAGATGATGACATAGTTCTACTAAACCCAACTTGGCCTGTAAGACGAAGCAAATTCAACATACCCAGGATATTTTTCGTTATCTGGCTTCACTAATGTTGTGTTCACACCGGCTGCGTAAATTCACTCTTTATTCGTGCAAGTTTGATCGCAGGATCATATTGGAATTATTTGTGTTTACTCTCGTTACTTGTGCCGGTGCAGAGCTGTAGGCACCAACAATGTTTCTTTGTGTCATCAATATGGCCAAAATAACCACTATTGCTGCTTTGTGCCTGTTGTGGACGTCTTAAAACCAAACTGGCGTCATGTCTGGATTAATAACATCAGCCGGAGGAGCACACCACTCGGTAAATTATATCTAGATGACTGTGGCTTCCTGCTCTACTTGAGGTACAGATTTTGCTGTGATTTAATTGCAATAAACAAATCAAAATAACTACATCATGATGAAGATTTGTAACAACTCTGAATTCATGCTTTGTCAGGTCTGCCAGCAAGACCACAAACTCTTAAAATGCTTTTTTTTCCAATGGAGTTTGGATGGATCAGGGCTATGATGACTGCTGTTATTACAGCAATATGAACCCAAAATAAACAGATTTTTCCATGATATGATTGCAATAATCAGATCAAAAGTAAGCCAAAATAACTACATTATGATGAAGATTTGTCTTAGGTCTCTGCAACACTTGTTGTACCTAAGACCAGCACAAGTACCTAAGACAAATCTTCAAACAACTTTTCAAATGTTTTCTGAATGGAGTTCAGATCGATCAGGGCAACGCATTGCAAGAGAATCTCAACGCTGATGCTTTTGCGACACAGCATCACACGATTTTCTTGCTCGAGTTTACATATTACAAATCACCATTCGCATCAACCGCACTGCAATTTAAAAAAAAAAAAGTATTTGCATTGACTTTGTATGTAATTGCACCATGCAATTCACGTGAAAGATAGTCAATGTGAACACACTGTAACAATCACAGTCACGCAAAGCGCTCACACGATGGTGGCTATCAACTCTATAAGTCACCCCAGGGTGTCCCAATCCAGCCATGAGTGCATTCTCATAAAAGGGTGGGGTTTGCAGCATAAGAACAATCACAAACATGGACAAGTCTGGCTGCAGAGCAAACTAAATACGAATACGAAGAAGATATACACATAATCCAGGCTGAAAGCAATACAGCAGCTGCCAAAGGCAGGAAGGAGAGCTGGCAAAACATCGACAACAACAATTAATAGGTTTATTTATCACTCTATAATGGAAAGTAGCAGAAGGCACTACTCCAACAGTGTATCGGGTGCACGGCTGTGATATTATGAAATAACCAAAACATTTGACATGTATACAGTCTGTAGTCTTACAGTCTACAGTAAGAGCACAACTCTGACATGTCACACTGGCAACATACGGCTAAGTAACAAGTCAGTCCCTCCACAATCACCACAATCTATGCCTCCCCTCTAACAATCTCGGGATCTTCTCGGCTGATGCCACTTTCAAGATAACTTATTTGTTAGTCGGCAGTAGTACAGTTTGATCTGTTATCTTGAAAATAACCTGCTGCAGAGCAGGTTAGGTACGCAGCATATGTTACCATGGCGATGAGACGCCCTTTTTTGTCGCCTCAAAGTGCCAATTGCAAAATGTATTTACAAAATGCATGACCAAATTGTACATTGAATTGCAAATTGTAAAATGCATTGCCATTTGAGTAAAGAGGCCAAAAAACCTTCATATAGCTGACCATTGTTTGGAGTGAGGGCCATTGTTTGGAGTGGGGGAGTCTCACAGCATGTTGTGTTTAGGTTTCCCATAGACTGGGTACATAACAGGAAGAAGAAAGAAATGGGCAACAACTGTTTGGTAGATGCAATGGCTGCAAACCTTGAATAAACCATTGTTACGGCTGTAACTTGTATTTTCCCCAGCGTTCCCTTCCCCTGTTTGCTGGCATGGGCGTGGTCTCCCTTTACTGTTCTCCTGGCTCTGCTCATCACACTCACCTGTGTGCAATCAGCTCATCAAGCTCACCTGTTTCTCATCTGCCTGTTCGCATGACCTATTCTTCCATATAGCAACCACAAGTAACGCAGTGTAGTTTTTATGTATTCCACATATTTATTACTGTATGCACCACATTGACTGCTGATGTATAAGACCGCGAAGATCCACATAGGGAGGAAGTCGGGGGGAATGGGTAGTCCTAAAACACAGGGCTTTCAGGTGGGGGAGCGGAGTTTGTGTCCAGAAAGAAGTTAAAGGACAATTCCGGCGCAAAACGAACCTAGGGGTTATTAACTGATGTGTACCTACTCTGTTGCTCTCTGGGACATGTTTTCATGCTAATCGAATGAGTTTGGAGCTTTAACGAGGCTACCACGGACGCTGGTTAGCTTACAGTGCTTGTATTTGGGGCATGGGGACAGTCAAATTAAATCGCTTTAATACCACTAAAAAGGCTCAAAATGTCACCACTTTAACGTTAGCATAATCAGGGTCCCTAAATGTGAACCGAAGCATTGACAACGTTGTAAGTGTACAGATAGTTTATTAAAAAGATAGATTATAAAGACAGTCGCGTTCATGTTTACTTGCGGGAGCCATCTTGGAAACCAGCCATGACTAGTTGAATGCCGTGCAACGTGGAATCTCCATAGACAGTATGGAGATTCCACGTTGCACGGCGTTCGACTAGTTTGTTTACACATACCCGTGTAAATATGCCGTCAATGCCGTCTAGAGCATGCCAAACCTGTAGGTGGCAGTGTAAGGAGAAGCTCAAGCCCACGTTAGCCAATCAGAATCCCGAAAATAGCACCAACTGCAATGAATCACTTCCTCTCTCTTCTCTTCCTCACTTCCTCGGCTGCCTAAACCTCCGTTTGTCTCAGTTTAATATGCAAACGTAGTTTTTTAGAAAGAATCATTTTCAGAGGCGAATTCTCCGTTTGCGTGTAAACGAAGGGCACAAACGAAGGGAAATGTCTCAGTTTTTCAAAATAACCATGTACGTGTAAACGGGGTATTAGTCTTTCTTTGTGTTGGCGTTCTAAACTCTGGTGGATTTGTGAGGACTATGGTTAACTGCTCCTCAGATCTCTGCAGGGTAAATCCAGACAGCTAGCTAGACTATCTGTCCAATCTGAGTTTTCTCTCGCACGACTAAAACAACTTTTGAACGTACATGTTCCACCAAAACAAGTTCCTTCCTGAGGCTATTTTGCTAGTTTTTCTCCTATCCTGGAATGTTGTGTGGACTAGCCAGACCTTCCATCGCAGCGCTGTGGGGGAGGGTTAGGTAATGCGAGACTAATAGGACAGTGACCTTTTGTCGGCTAAACTTAACTGTACAGACCGCTAAACTTAACTGTCACGTGACAGGTCAGCTGAACTTCGTCAAGTGACCGGTCGGCAGTCACTTTAATTTCGTATGATATCATACGAATTGTTGTGCATACACTTTTGTATTATATTATAGGAACCTGTTCATGAGAATGCGCTGTTCTCCAGCTCATGCATCTGCAGTATATCTACTCCGGATCTCCAACCACTTATTGCCAGATTGTTGTAAATACCTCAGTGGTATACACATGCTAGGCCAAAATTCTGTTACGCTTATTCACTGTGTTTGCTCCTTTGTATTTTCCACGTGTTATTCCTGTGCTGCAGAATCACCATTCGCTTGCCTTTCAGCCAAGCCTGCTCTCTACACGTTCCCTCATTATCTGCCCACGCCAGCTTCATCTCAGCCCTCTCCATTCCTCCCCGTGGACTCCGGATTCCCATCTTCAGTAATCCTGTTTCATATCTTCATCCTCGTAACAATAAAAAAAGACTCTCTTACCATTATTAACCTGCACAGGTTGAGGCAGTCATGAACGTGGGTCCTACTCATGTTCATAACAATTCATTTGGAAACACATTTTTTTCCAGTTTTCTGCGTCGACAATATTCAGTTAATTTCTTGGCATTTAAGTATGTCTATATATGGAACAGAAATTAAGATAATGCTTTCCGGGTAGTGAATTACTTTTGCCTTGACTAAGAAAATCAAATGACTGCCAACACCAAATGTGTCCTTACAACTGTGTTGTTACAGTACAACCTTTCTAACACAAAATGTATTTTTACAGAAACCTTTTAAACTAACTGCGTTTGATACAACTTTGCAATATGCAAAAAATTAAAGGTTGGTTGGGAGAAGGCCACAGAGCAGGGGAACAGATATAATAGCACCTAATGGGGCGGTGAGAAAAGAGGAGCAGGGCTCTGACTAAAGACAAGTAGACAACGAGGCGGAGGAGATGGTGCAGGTGTCAACATGACTCTTCCTTGACAGTGTATTCAGGTGGCTCTGGGAAGGCAAGGCAAACGTGAGTTATGCTCCCGAAACCACTCATGCTTGCTTCCCGCCCATGACCCCTTTTGCACTGCTTAAAAGCTTCAAAGACTAGAAAGCCAATCGGCATAGTAAGGATTACAACATTACCAGGGAATGCCAGAGAAGGGAATCTACTTAACAGAGGCAAGAGGATGCAGAATTTTTATTATTATTTTCAATATCATATGGGCCTGCAGTAGCTCAGTCTGTAGGGAGATGGCTCGGTACAGAGTGTGGACTGGTAGCTGGAGAGGTGCCAGGTCAACTCCGGGGCACTGCCGAGATGCCCTTAAGCAAGGCTTGGAGTGCCTGCTATGCGGCAGCCCAATCACTCTAACATCTCTCTACAACAATGCATAATAAATTAAAATTATTATTATTATTCCAAAAGTGTTGTGAAAAAATACCAAAATTATTCAGCATAGGCAGAATGAAAGGGGCAGACATAGTTTACTGACTTGGCTCCTCAGTGGAGCCAAGTGGAGCCAAGTGAGTCAAAGAAATGTGAGGTAATGGGAGTGAGATTGAGAGAGGCAGCAACTGCGAATGACAGGTTAAACTGTGGACTAGGAGAAGAGGAAGATAAAGCAGCGCTATAATGACAGACGGACTGTCGTCTTTTCTTTTCATAGAAGACATACCATACATCAACACACAAATGTCCAAACCAAATGTCATGTTTTGTCAGAAGGCACTATATATTTACTAAGGCTGTCGACGTTAATGCATGTGATTAATCTAAAAGAATTAATGCGTTATTATTTTTTCAAGGTAGAGTAATTGTTTTATCAAGTTTGACCCCAACCTCTTCCCGTTATCGCATTCAGATCGCCACAGGCGACCCATCATACAAGCTACCTTCGAGGGGAAACTATTGTTACGAGAATACATGAACTGTTCGACGCTGAAAAAGCTACGAAAGTGAGGCAGTTGACAGAAGGTACTTTTATTGCACTTACTGGAGACCACTGGACATCGCTACGTAACCATTACTACCTCGGTGTATCAGCACAAGTAATCAACAGACAACAGGCACTCAGTTCATTTTGGGCATGTTAAAAACAGAAGAAAGGCATTTTGCTGAAGCAGTTTCTTGAAAATGCAAATGAGTGGGACATAACGGGCAAGGTCACAACTATAGGACCCGACAGCACTCACAATAAGATTTCCGCTGCAAGGAGTCTACCATTCGAGCATTTGCCACGTGTGGCACACATGATACAAAGGGTGATCCCCATGGCTTTACGGGTCAGTCAATTTGACAGCGTTTAAGCCAAATGTCGTAAAATAGTTGGACATTTCAGACACAGTCCCGCAAACACAGCAGAGCTGAAAGCTCAGCAAGCCTCTCATGGACTAATAGAGAAGTCCCACGTCCAGGATGTACCGGCGCGCTGGAATTCAACTCTTGAAGCCCTGCAGGTAATGTGATTTATCTGTCTTCTCCAATTTTACTGATAAACATAAGTAATTTGTAAGTCATCTAGACATAATTTAAGGCATATACCCTAAAAAGATACAAGGCATATACCCTAAAACTGTAGTCATTAAGTCAATTGCGTGGTGCTTTGTTTGCCCTGTAGGTACATCACTGAGCTCCTAGGTGGTGAATTGTATGTATCCTGCTACATGGTGCTACCTGCTCTATGTCATTTCCAGCATACAGTGAAGGTCTCTGATGTTGACTGTGCCTCCATTGCGCGCCTCAAGGCTGCATTCACAAAGGACCTCAACGTGTGAAAGGAGAACTCAAACCTGTGGTGGTTAAAGGTAGCAACCTGTCTAGATCCTAGGTTCAAGGACCATAAGTGCTTGCCCAGAGCAGAGAGGGGAGAGGTGTGGCGAAAGCTGAGTGAGATGCTGAAGGATGGAGAACCTGCACCACAGGCCTCTGGAGAAAAAGTGGAGCCAGAGCCACCAAAGAAGAAGATGGCCCTGCAACTGATGTGATCAGAGTCTGATGATGAGGTACTGTCCACAGATAAATCTCTAGAGAGGTACAAGGCAGAGGCCTGTGTCAGCATGGAAACATGTCCACCACGGCGGTGGTTGTCACAAGCAAGTGCATATGGTAAGATGGCCCATATTGCAAAAAGGTACTTGGCTACACCTGCCCCAACAGTGCCATTTGAGAGACTGTTCTCTTTGGCAGGAAACATTCTGCAGAAGAGGTCAGCTCTATCATCTGAAAAACAAGCTTGTCTGCCTGATCAACTCAATAAAAGAAGACTAGACTGTACGATTGGTTGACAGGCGGCATGTTGCAGATGCACACTTTTTTAAGTAATTATCTTTAACCAAGAATGTAGAGACTGTTTTCTCTGTCTCTTCACATACACTATGGCAATCTATTTCTGAAGTATGCCTACGTATTGTTGCATTTATTTGAGTTAAGCTTTTTGTGATTTTGTAGCATACATACATTGTAAAGTTGTCGGTTACTGCTAAATATGTCTACAGTTCATATGGATGCCTCAACAAATTAAGATTGTTATTGGTTAATAAATGTTAAGTAGCTATAGCATTTTAAATCACCGCAGTATTAGATGTTAAATATGTGCGCAAGAAAGCTAAGGGATTACAGGGGGGAATTTGATGAAAGAAAGGCTATGATTAACAGAACATATGAACCCAATATGATAAGTAACCGAGCATATTGACATGCTAACAAAACATATACCGGCAACATTTACACTCAGTCTTTGAGAGAAAATAGGTAGCGCATCGCTACCGTGATGGCAGCCATGCGCCCCGTAACACAGCACTAATATTTAAATTTTTCAAAATTAAGATAACCACCCAGACCATACAGAAAACAGGCATGTCGATACCCCTGCTTTCTGTAGAGCAAGCAGTTTGTAGCTTGTTGGATTCAACGTTCTTTTCATTTTAATGCGCTCACAGTCAGAGTTTAAGAACAGCCAAAGAGCCAAGGCTGAATACAATGACACTTTCTTCCTTTATTATTGTCTAAAATGGTGAGAGGCCAGAATGGAAGGTGACCCTTATCCATTTATCCGCTAGAGACTCAAAGTCATTTGAAGCACTGGAGGCTGGGCTTTTCAGGCCCTGCCAACTCCAATCTAATTTAGTCAGTAAAACTGGAATGTATAGAAAATGATTCATGACACTGGGACCAAGCCAAACCACTACATGCACTGTACAATGACAAAAATACATGTCCGAGATAGGAACTGAACTAAAAATATGATGATGGCTTAGAACATTTGGACAGACTTTTAACCCTGTTATATAAAATCAATCATAATATTTTGCAAATGTTTTTTGAGTTTCCATTAGATGGTGTCTTTGCTGATATGAATAAAGAATACATTTAGAGGGAGAGGCCTCGTTAACAGTCTGCCCAAGCAAGCACACTAATATTTACTGTGAATAACCACATTATTTAATTTGCCGGACCCCGTCTAGTCTGTGGATTCCGGACTTCATAAGCAGTCAAATGTACATGATTTGTTTAACAGTCAAGTTATTGTTAAGGAACTAAAGTAGCCTAAGAGAAAACATTGCGTTGCACGTTAAAGAAAAAGATAACAAGGGAGATAAAAGGGATAAGGATAAGGGTGCACATTTCCAGACAGTAGTGTTAGTGTGAAGTAATAACTAGCATGCTACAAATAATTGTGTAACAAATTAAAAAAAGACAACTAAAGAGAGAAGTTCAAACCCAGTTTACGTTCTCACCTCCACACAGCTGGCCAATCACAACTTCAAGTAATCCCAGAGGTGTAGGGAGAGGGGCTTTCTGAAATTATTTGATTATCCAACAAGCATTTCTAATAGAGTATACTGGCCCCTTTGGGGTAAGGTTGACTGGAAGTTAAATATCTCCGAAGATGACTGGCTGAGTGGGGGCTAAGGCTGGGTTGGGGTTAAACAGGGAAAACAGACTTCAACACAACATTGGCTTTTTTTTGTTTTTGATCCACTTAGTGAATTGCAGTCTTATAATCGTGTCTCATCTTTTTATTGATTTTTACCTTTACTGTTTGGCTGTGTGTTATGTCCTCATTTTTTCCACGTTTCTGGTATTCAGTGTTTATGATGTGGCAACACATCTGCTTGAACAGTCACTCCACCCTGGCAACCCCTGAATGTTTCTGGAAACTGCCTTTGTTTCACCTCCTGAGAAATGCTCAGATTTAACTCCAAGAACTCATCCCACAATGGGCAGAGAACAGTGAACGATGATACTCATTCCACCAATTGTCACAAAGAGAGATAAATTGGCCCATTATGGCTCTGTGGTGTATTCACCCATAAGGAAGCACCCAACTGGGCCAGCTGGTCCAGAATACTGCTGCCATGGGCTTCTTCAGCAAGGACGCCCCCCAGTGGGTCTACTTCCTCCTGTCACTAATCTGTCCAAGATGTCACATGATTATTGCCTAGCTGTCAGGTCATACCAGTCACTACCCAGGGCTTACATGATTATGCAACCAAAAACTACTTCCAGTTCAGGGTAGACAGCAGAGGTGGTTTTCTGTCAAAGATGAGAAATCCTTAAGAGTAAAAATGTACTTTCTGAGTGGAGAAACAAGGGAATGGGTACTTTTATAGGTAAAGACAGACTTTTGATTTAATCAAAAATGCAGCAGTGGGTGTAGGTTGATACTTTTGGCAGATGCTGCAGAATGAATTAACATATTTATCTCATATCCAAACATTAGAAACAATTTGGGTTTACTTGTCCTGCCAAAGGGCACTTCTAGTTATGGACAGGAAGACCCAGGAATTAAACCAACCTTATAATTAATGGCTTTCCCACTGTACCACCATTGCAAAAGCCGTCAGAAAAGGTTGTGTACATTCAGAAGTAAAGACAGATTTTGGGTTGCTACTTATATGAAAAGAGAGAGCATTCACAGTAAAAACTGTATGAACTGCTTTTTAATTTACAGCCAGTTTATTTAAATGGAGTCTGGTGGGTTTAGCGAATGCAATTTTGCAGGTGTTTTTATGTTTACAAAAAAAAAGGATCTTACTCTTTAACAGAAAGGTCGACCTCCTTAGAAATCCTTTCCATAATGTTGGCAGACACTTAGAATATTAATCTGAGTCTGTCAGCGGCAAAACAAGCACTTTTGTGAAGGTAAATACAAGCTCGACAATTGCCCAATTAACTTACATTGTAGCTTGTTTTGCCACTGCCTATTACGGACCGATGTCAAAGATTGTTGTTCCCATCAGACACAGACACAAAACCATTGGGAAATAGGGCCCAGGTTGAAAAAAAAAACGTTAGTTACCCTTTAAGTGCTAGTCCATATGTAAGAGAATTCACAGCCGTTGAATGTATCCGTCTGCAAATGTGTGTATTTGTGTGTGCATGTTGGATCCATGTTGCTGCATGTAAATACTATTATTTTCCATTGTAATTAATGATGTCTAGTGTTGCAGTGAGACAGGTCACAGCTTAATGAGCGAGAGTGATTCAAACCAAAGTAATTCAATAACATGCTATATAGAGCTGCGTGGCTTTAAATTGAGTCTTTTTTTTACTTGACAAGTTAAACTGCTGTATAATGAGAGAGATACAATAATTATAACATTCATCAACAACACCATCTATATTAATAGGCTTCTTTCTCTGTGTAACTGTCTGTGAAAACATTTGTATTAATACATTCATACATTTAAAAGATTACTTTTCATAGTAGGGTTTACATAATTAGGGTGTGAATGGATCAGTGATCTAAATGCTACATATACTCTCTAAGTATCTACTCCCCAGATGTTTTATTGTAAAATAAAAGTTGTTTGGACTTTAATTGCTGTAAACAAATTCAAAGTCACTGGTATGACCTGTGCTTTCTAAGCTTTTACGTGACCCTCACCAGCAGGGGCAAAGCAAAAAATTCTGGGCGCTGTAGAAAGGCATTCTCTATGGGCCCCTCCCCATATCCACAGCTATTCATTCTAGCATCTTTTTGGGCCCTCCTTACATGAGGGTCCTGGGTACTCTGTCCCCTTTCCACCCCCAGTCCGACACCCCTGCTTACCAGCCCATTTCTGCCAATAGTGTAAGTATTTATGTGGGTGTGTGCCTGTGTATTCCTGCTCTTATATAAAATCTGTTGGACTTATGGCCTACAGACGTTTCTGTGAAGGGAGGTCAGTCTGGCTCTGTCTACATGTGGTGTATATTTTAAGCCGGCTGCATGCTTCTTTTGGCAGGCTCTGCAGACATGCATGCCCCCAAACCAAATTGTGACCAGCACGTGTTCCTAGCGTGTGCCTCTCAAAAACTGAAACATCAGAGCTGCAGCTGTGCTTCTTGTTGATGATTGGCTAATTGTGGGTACCCTGACCCAATCACTTCCTTTTCCGGTCTCCTTCAAAAACGAACATATAATCAGATAACCAACACTAAAAAGACCAGAAGAATACAAAAGCAAGTAGAAAACCACAGATGTGCTGTACAGTGTACAATGCTAACGTTGTTGTAACGTAATGTTGTTTAGGAATGAAGTTTGCTTACGTCAAACGACCGCCGCCACCCGCCACAAAGAGTCCACGCATGCTTTGGACCTTCAGCAGTGGCTGCAGCAACTGGACCCCAGCCAGACTGGAGCTGCAATTCGCTGGGAGCTAGGTAGTATTATTAGGGAACATTGCGGTCCCTAAGCAGCTCCGGTCTGGCTGGGGTCCAGTTGCTGTCTCCTAGAGGCTGGGAGTGAGGCGCAAGGGCTACGGAGTGCATTAATAATTACTAGCTAACGTTAGCCAACTGCAAAGTCAGCTTCCCCAGTGTTGCGTTCAAACGCTGTTGGAAATTATACAAACTTAACGTAGCCCAGTAGACATGGCTGGGGAATATTCAGGTTACTACAATAGTGTCATGGCCTTGACACAGTAAAACTACACCCTGACTTTGGCCTTTCAACCTAAATTAAAGCAAGCTTTACTGTATAACTATAAATCAGAGTATAAATCCAACTAAATTGACTGACATATGAATCATTAAGATGTATATTCGATAAATAAAATAACAATTTAATAAAGTGTTTTTCCCCCTCTTTTTTTCTGGGTGAGTAAAAATATACAAGGGGCCAGTGAAACCCTGATCTACTGGCCCGGGGGGCCAGTGGGGAAAAAAAAGTTATGTTGGATACTAGTACGACATACAACTCTTTTACTGCTTTCTTGTTCTACAGCAGCCTTACTGTGTGCTTGCTGTAGACTGACCCACCTACGGTGTCAGAGATCAATGGCGACTCCTGTACGGACGAGAGCTCTTGCAGACAGTGCATGCACACCCGCAGAGGGGAGTGCACACAGACCATCTCATAGAGCATGCTGTAGCCTTAAAGCAACACCAAAGATTATTTAGTACCTTAAAATAATGTTTCCAAATTCGTTTCAGTGTAGGGCTGAAACGATTCCTCGAATAACTCGAATAATTTGATTACAAAAAATCCTCGATGCAAAATGATTTGCCTCGAAGCTTCGTTAAATCAATGTTACCAACGTTGTATTGCTGACGGACGGTGTTTCCACACGGATCATTATTACTGTCGCACACCAGATGCTGCTCAGTCTGCGGGTGGCACATGCCAGAGCGTAAATAGTGAAGGGCTAAGAGAAGAGACAGGCTGGAGAAAACGACAGAAAGTGTCCAAAGTTTGGAATCAGTTCAAACGTAGTTAAAAGTAGAACTCTGTATAGTGTGTCTACTGACAAACCGAACTAGCTTACCACAATAATAGCACGACGTCTTCAGCATCTCAACAGAAAACATTTCTCATCCATTCCACGAAGCGGACCCGACAAAAGTAAATCACGGAGTTGTATGGACGATGAAACTACACCAGACACAACAACTACCAAAATCAAAGACAAGAAAATACGTAGCAGTGACCACAATTTGATCTAAAGAGCCGACTTGTTGACTATCCCGTCGGAGAAACAGCTGATTGTTGCGTATCATTTTCTCTCACTGTCTCTCTTCACGGAGAAACAGCTGATCAACGATCTACTACGATAAGTGTAACAAAGCTCAATCTATTTTAATTTATACATTATAAATAAATTAAAATAGATTGAGTATAACTAATATTTACATATACATATATTTACATATAGGCCTATATACAGATCAGTCTCAGGATGAATCTTGTAGTTCTGAAAGAAAAATGTTTATGTATGTTTAATGTATGCCTTAGTTTGAGGTTGGCAGAAAATGTTTTCTTTAAAAATTTTACAATGTAATATGGCATATTAAATGCACTTCATGTTTAGTTTTTTGAGAGATGATATTGTAAGCAATGTAGGCAACAAAAATGTTACTTTTTCCGAAAATTTAACCAAACTATTGTTTATTATTGCTCTTCAATAAAACAAAAGTATTTCTTATCCGATTACTCGATTAATCGATGGTATAATCGGTAGAATACTTGATTACTAAAATAATCGATAGCTGCAGCCCTATTTCAGTGGTTCATCAACTCGTAAAAGGGTGAACGGCACTTCTGCATTCGCTTTGCGGCCCTCTATCGGCTATAAACACACTATGCAAGTTTGCCAGATCGGGTAGTGGATCTGTAGTTCGAATGAGACATACAACAGCGGTAATGGATGCTTCCAACCTGTAAGGGGACCGAAGAGGAAAAGTGCTTTGGTGTTGCTTTAAGGCTTTAGAGTTGTGTTTATGATTCAGGTTAGACTTAGGAATAAAGTTGGGGTTAGAGTTAGCCTTGTAGTGACGATGCCTAAGACGATACATGACGGAGTAATCCAGTCAACAGTTTTTTTGGACCTGGACATTAACGCAGAGATACATGTAAAGAGACCCTAAACTGGAAAGAATAATAACTGACGTAACCCATTGTTTTGTGGAGGGCTGTTTTGAAGTCAGGAGTTTGCAATTTGGCAGTTGCCATCTTGGTATTTTGGAGCCCGAAGTGACCATATTTGGAAAAAAAGGGTGGAGCTGAGGGGGTTGATGGTGCTAAGGCATGTCGTCTATGGTTTCATTGGCACCGCACTAAGCTAAACGCTAAAGAGGGAAACTTGCTAATTTTCAACCTGACGTTAGTCATTGGGCGGTGTTTTGCTGGCGGGCAAACCAGGACCTCCCCCATTCATCAGCATGTATGACAGTACACAGTCCGGTTGAAAATTGTTAAACCTTTCTTTAAGTTACCAGCAAACACCAGCGCTAGATAGCTTTCTGTGGCAAGGCACTACCGATTGCTGAACAAGACATTTTTAGTTGACCAAATGTTCCAATTGACTTTGATGAAGTGAAAACACACAGTGAGAGGGTCAAAGTTTAAGATGAAAATATGGCCAACACCCAAAACAACTTCAGGGCTATTTTAATGTCCACAGCGCCATGGATACCATTGCTAAGCCTAATCTGTCATGATTGACAAATCGGCATGTAGCCACGCTCCTAAAACATCCCCTACTTTATCATATATCAAAATACACTCTTACTCTAAAATACAAGGGCAATGGTTACATCAAACTCCCCATAAACGTGCTTCTGACAAGAACTGTCAGTGCTGCCACTGTTAGGTCTCCTCTAAGGATGTCACAAAACCAGAAATTGAGTTGTCCAATACCAGTAAAATTCCACGATTCCTGATCCCCAATTTGATACCACAGTAAAAACCAAAACACAAAATCCCAAAGCTAAAAAAAGGTTTGAATGTATTTAAGCTCAATCATATTCAAATACTCTCTGGATATGCAAGTTAAAGATGGGTGTGGGGAAAGCCACTAAAACGGCTGCCAAACTGTAACAGGAAAATCACAAGTTAGAGTTGGCTGTACTCCCTTTGTTGCAGTGGGGTTTTCAGTAGATCATTTGTGAAATGATAACTTGTTTAATTGTTGCTGTTTTATCTAATGTGCACGCTGACATACAGTAGATGGTAAGAGTCTCTTACCACAGCTGTGACACAAGTTCAAAATGGAAATATGATACACATGGAGAATTATAATAGCTTGTCATTGTACATGGACAGAGCACTCTGTCTGGCTTAGTTTGCCTCCTGAACACCATGATATTATGTTCAAATTATATGTTTCCCTGCAGCCCCACAGCAATGAAATAAAGGGCTCTTGAGTTTAGTCACTTAAAAAAAATATGTGACAGCAGTATCTTCATCTCAAACAAAGCAGAGCAATAGTCATTGATGCCCACAATTTGAATCCGTCAGAATTTACACAAATATTACATTCTTAGTACTGCCAATACGTGGAGCATTTGGCAACCAGCAGAGATTGAGAGCAAAGATTCCCTTTTAAAAAATGTAGGCTAACAACATCTACAACAATAGTGACCTTGGCATGTTTGATGCTGTGTTGAATGCTGAGCCCCCCCCCTTCCCCTCTGACACACATACACTGCCGTCAGAGTCCATTAGCGGAAACAGCTTTTTCTCAAGAGCTGCCTTCCAAAAACACTTGACAAGAACAGAAATTGGCAATTCATTCCTTGTTCATTTGTTTTCCTTTTTTTCTCCCTGATCATTTTTTATTGATCACAATCACTTGTTCCCTGCACGTGTTCAGATTGCTGAGCGGGTTTTTGTCTTTTTTCCCTCCAACTGCGAGAAGAATAGCCTAATCAAGGCAAATTGGTGCTAATCTTCTCGCTCTTTAACGGGAGATTTAGAGAGAGAAGCAGAAAGAACAATTGCAACTAAAGGGAACAGGATAGGCATCAAAATATATTGAAGAGGGAATAACTGAGAGCCAGATCGACAATGCCAAGCAGTGATCCAGGGAGAAACACAAGAGACACAGATGGAGAGACAGTGAGAGGGTTAGAGACAAGTGCCACCTACCAACTTGTTGAGTGGTCTAGCAGTTGAACGGCACTGGTCTGCTGCCAAGTCCTGTCATTCCCTTCTGTGTGTCCAAAACTGAGGACAGAGAGACAAGAAAATGCCTAAAATCAGAAACAATGACCATGCCCTGATGCAAGCATCAACCCTAAAACCTTCCTGTATGCTTGTCTGTGTGCCTCAATGACAGAGGGGATTGTTACTTTCATGTTCATGTTCACTTTCATATTTCAAATATTATTCGCAAAAGCTAAGTAGGGGCAGACCAGACCTTTAACGAATCACAATGCATGGTGTCAACAATGAAATGAGATCTGGTCCAGTCAGTGTAGTTCACCTCTGACACATGATGGAGGTTTTCCCTCAACCACAACAGATACAACATTCTTAGTATGTCTTTACCTGTCCTGTCCTTTCCCTACCTTCCTATCAGGGTATTGTGGGTATTGGGTAAGTCTAGCAATAGACAAAATGTCCTATCATCACCGTGGCAAGACTTAAAAAAATAATAATAAGGTTTACCCACATAATACATAAATGAATGGTGACACTGGCGCCCCATTTGAGCATTATGAATGAAGACAAACAAAACCATTGTGTTGAAGTTACTGTAAAGTAGTAGTCTCGCATTGCCAGACCTTCCTCCACAGCGCTGCAGAGGAAGGTCTGGTTAGTCCACACAGCATTCCGGGATGGGAGAAAAACGTGCTCTGGTTTATTGGCATTTCTATAAACCAATCACAATCATCTTGGACGGCGCTAAGTGCCGAGTGGAGCCACGGTGCCTCTGCAAAAAAGCCTCGGGAAGGAACTTTGTTTGGTGGAACATGTACGTTCAAAAGTTGTTTTAGTCGTGCAACAGAAAACTGAGATTGGACAGATAGTCTAGCTAGCTGTCTGGATTTACCCTGCAGAGATCTGAGGAGCAGTTAACCATAGTCCTCAGAAATCCACCGGAGTTTAGAACGCCAACACAAAGAAAGAGGAAGTAAACGGACCTAAAAGAGTGACATCCGGCGGAATTTCCAGGAGAACGAGGGCAGTTCCAGAAGTGGAACGTCGTGGATATAGACTACTGTCAAGGGAAATATCACCTTCATGGATACACTTCCACCTTAGCTACATATGTTGTTGCAATAAACTACTTTGTACAACTGCCTGGTGTCTCTTGTCAGGGAATCGTATTCATTATAAGCATGAATGAAACTGGTTCACTGTTGTAATCCCAGTTCACATGTCCAACCGATATGAATCTACGCTGACATGCCAACTTTTGACAACCACCTTCCAAGTCTGCAAGGGTTGAGTATTTGATTGAAAGATGTACAGTATGTTGTAATTGTAATGGAGGAAGACACATCACTGTGATGAACAGAAAGATGTAGTGGAGCAGGATTTTTGAGTGACGTTTGACAGTAGCTGAACAGGAGAAAAGAAAATCTTATTGAATTCACATATTTCTGTCTTGATACTCAACACTAACAATTACAGTAAGTGATACAAGCAGCATCATCACGGGGAGTTGTGGGTTTAGTGAATTGTCTTTACAGTGTTACAGTATTAGCAGAAATCAGAGCACACAGAAAGCACTGCAGTATTGTATCACTGACACATTGGGAACAATAATTTAGTTTGCAAGAAAAATAAAGAAATAAATACTAAATAGAACTCATGTGGAGCCGTTTAGGAATTTGCTTGCTCAAGGCAAACTCAATAAAACATGGCCTGTGTGTTTTGAAAAAGCTTTGAACCAATTTTCTTTATCCCATTTCCTACAATGAAGGGATCAAATGATTATTTTTCCACACCGAGCTTATTTCTTTAAACGCCTAAAAATCAAATGGAGGACGAGAAAAAGTGAATACCAAAATGAGAAAAGGTGACTGAAATGGGTCCTCGAACTATCCCAGCATTCATAAGTGTTCAGTGTGTCCAGTTTAGTCTTTGTTCGTTTTCACTAATAAATGTGTATAAATATTTTATATTTTCATGAATTTCTATGGTGTCTGAGTGTGAGAGCACTTGTCTATGCCAAGGTTAAATACATATGAGTAGATGGAGCTTGTGTCCACCTCTAAACTTTTATGTGGCCTCACCCCAATTTTCCACCGGGCGCGTCTGTGCTGTGTTCCGATTTTCCGCCATGCGCCGTACCGCACTGGGAGCATCTCAGAAGCTTGAGTTGCCCGACTTGCAGATTATATTGTCTTTACAAGTACTTTACAGAACAATCACCTGTTTATTAGCTCATATCTACCTTCCACTCCTGCAAATAAACTCCATGTCTTTTTTCTGGCATCTATTATGTTTTTCCACCTCCAAAATGAATCTCTCTCGTCGGCTGTGGTGTTGTAGAGGAAACATATACGATACTGGCCCGCAGCTCGTGTGAAAATAGACCTGGCGCAAATCTTTAGCGCAGCGGAAAGCCGTTTCACGCACGCTTCTGGGACACGCCGTGGCTCAGCTGGTGGAATATCACGCATTGACTTGAATGGCTGTGATTGCTCGCATCTGGAAGGCAGTGCAGACGCCCGGTGGAAAATAGGGGTTGGACTAACCCTGTTTCTCCACAGAAGGGTCAAATGGTGCTTTTGACACGAGGATTAGTGTAAACAAGAGAAAGAGAAGGACACAGGAGATACAGACACAGCATCTAAGTGACAGAGATGAAGCTACTAATGTGTGTGTTTTTGGCTTTTTTAAAGATCAAATTGAAACTCAAGGCAAAATGCTAGCATGTAGGAAAACACACACACACACACACACACACACACACACACACACACACACACACACACACACACACACACACACACACACACACCAGAGCCTGGAGAGGTCCAACTCTTCAATGTGACATTGAGCTAATCAGATTTGAGGGAGAAAAGTGTTGGATAAACAAATCGCTCTTTCCATCTCGAGCCCCCCTCTCCTCCCAGTCTCTCCCACACTCTCTCACTAATCAGTAGAAGAGCTTTTAGAGTGCAGAAAGGGATTCATATTTATTCACTAATTCATGTCAACAGCCAAATCTACTCCATGGCAATGAATAAATAACTATTTACCCCCCATAAACCAAAGCGAAATGATGGCGACTGCCACGTGATGACCAGTCACATGACAGTTAAGTTTAGCCATCTTTCTCCGGATCCTACATGATTATGATGAAAAAGTATGAGATTTGGGTTCATTTAAGTAATTAAGGAGAGGGACATTTGTAGCCTACTTATTTAGATGGATAGGACCATTACACTTTTGTGTTAAATTCATCATTATCAGCCAGTTTTCTGCTCCTTGAAAGCAGTTTTTATTTCATCCATTATCCTGAGTCTTTCGTTTGTGGTGTGACTGATACCTCTCCAGCCTCTAATCTTCTCAGATGGATTTAAATAAAACGGTTGATGATGATGATAATACTGTATAATGTTTTATTCAGTTAAAGGTCACTTTGAATGATTTTTACGAATGACAGTGTAGAAAAGATTTAAAAATGTAAGATGGTCCACAGTCATTATAGGAGGGCTCAGATTGATATATATATATATCCGGGAGACCCCTCAGTTGGCCCCACTCAGTTCCCCCGGGACTCAATTAAATTACAACCTGTGAGGTCCCGGGGACTCACTACATTGAAAACATCACTGCGTAAAGAATCTGTACTAATGCTAATGCAGCTTGTGAGAAAAGTGAGAACAAAAGAAAATAGACAGATTTCCAGTGTGTCTCAGGAATCACACGCACAAGAAAACACATTCACACCTACAGGGTTTCCAGTTTGCCAGGAGCTGACTTTGGTCTGTTATACATCCTATGTTGAATCTAATCACAGTACTTTGCATTATAAGCATACAAAAATGTAGTGCAAAAAAAAAAGGTGAACATGAGTTCAAGATTAACTTCCATTTTCCCCATGGGTTAACTTGTTTGGACTCTGTACTTATCGTTTAGTCGATTCACAGAAAAATTCAACAAATTTGAAAATTGATCAATAAAGATTTAAGTTTAATTCATCAGCATTGTATAACATAGACTGGCACAACGGAATGCAGCTGTAGTCCCTTTATCCAACATCTGAAAACAAATCACACTGAGAGGATTTGCTGTTTGTTTGTGAACTGAGAATCTTTAGGTTTTTGAGCTGTTGGTTAGACGTCACTTGGGAAATTGTGAAACATCTTTCACTGTTTTGTGACTTTGTCTTACAGAGATTATCACAACATGTAATAGAGATTCATTGATAATGAAAATGGCAGAGGGGAGCAGAGGAGGTCCACAGAGTCATTGGTTGGCTCTGTTGCAGTGTTAATGAGACACATGTCACCCTGTCACCTCTCCACCTCTTTAACATGAAACCTGCATCACCTTACAGCTCGCCCACACGGCAGCAAAAAATAAAAGTCCATCTGTCTATTAATTAGGCTAATACAAAACTATCTAGCATTTCAGTGCTCCATGTCGTTCATTTTGGAAAAGTCAACAATCATATATGGCTAGGTCTGGGCACCGAACGTCGATACTTTTATGGCACCGAGAAAAATACCCGGATCCTATGAGCGTCGAAAAATTATTTATCTTTCGGTGCCAAATTTCTGTTCCAAAAGCATCTGAGCACGTAAGCGCAATCTTATCTGTCCTCTCTGCATATTGACACAGAGCGGAGCTCCGACCGATACACACACGCGCGCGCGCGCAGAGGTGCGGACGGAGTAAACTACATCGGCTCTGCAGTTTTGTTGAAGTCACAGTGAGTCACGGCAATGCCGATAAAGTGTGGTTACAGTTTTCAAAACTTCACGCAGACACCATCGGTCGCGTGCTGTTGTTTTACACTTCCTCTGAGACAAGCAGGCACAACAGTGGTTTCCGTGCCCTGATGACTGACTGACAGGCTGAGGTTGTAAGGAAAGGCAACTTCTACAGCACATTTCAGCAACAAGGCAATCCAATGACATTCCTTTGCACTTAAGTTAGTTCTCCATTAGTTCAATGTTGACAACAGGGCAGTCACCAAGTTTATTGTTAAAGGTTTGTGTCATTATGCAGTTTGCACTAACAAGTCTTTGTTCTTTACATTCCTTTGCATTTTAGATTCGATATTAGCCTGTACACAATGTCATTTGTTTATTTAGTATTTATAATATGTTCATGTTGTGGCAAAAAGGTTTCTCTTTTGTTATTTTTTAAAGTTTGGATTGATACCAATCCTGAGTATCTGACTGGTGCACCCCTATCCAAAAGCACAACCAGTTTTATTAATGTTACTCTGAATGAGCAATGTTACCAGAATTCTTTAATTTTGATAACTGTTTTGATGCACAATTAAGGTAGAAAATAAAAGTTTTGTGTTTAATGTATTTTTGTTGATGTTGAAATGGATTTTAAAACATATGGTATCGAAAAAAGTATCGTTAAGGAACCAGCATCGAAACTGAAGTATCGAATTTAGCACCTGATCGAAAGATTTTGACCGATGCCCAGCCTTATATATGGCTGCCATGTTCAGGTGTCTACGTACCAAAGATACATATGGATGACCCATTTCTGTGCTCCTGTACTTTACTCTATAGCTAGCTATATACTGTATCGCTTGGTATAATGGCTGGAAGGTGTTAGCATAAAGAAAAGAAACTTCAACGTCAAACCTCATGTGCAATTTGTTAATTTAAGTTGGACTTAAGATAATGAAAAAACGTTTGTACAAAAGAGTCTTGTATAAAAGTAGCCCACTTTTCTGATTGTTAAGTATCATGAATTTCTGTTGCCCTATTCTACAAAATTTAGCCTTTATCACTTATTTAACGGTCAAATAGTTCAAACTAAAGTGTCTACATATACAACCAGAACAATTTCTGTTGCTCCATTCTATAAAGGCAAGATTTAGCCACAGTCAAATACTGTCACAACCAAGACAAGGTCAGTTTATCCAACTCAGTTGTTTGTATGTTTATTTGCCTATACATCTCTTAGTCAGTAAATCCATTCATCTGTTTATCTGTGTTCTGTATCTCTCTTAGCTAGAGGCTTTCTCACTCTGCCAAGGAAGAAGGATAACATTCTGCTCGTAGGAGGGCTGGCTGAGCCGCGCTGTTCCTTTTCCATATTTATGACTGAGAGGTGTGCAAGGAATTGCTTCCACACCCCCCTCCCACTTTATGTCTTCTTCAACCTCTTCCAACTATTTATCTATCCATCTGTCCGTCCTTCCACAGTACCTGCTCATCTGTGGATTTTTTTCTTCTGTGCTGATAGGACATTTATGACAGTAAGTTGTTTCAGTTTCAAACAGCATCTCACCTTATCTTTCTGTGTGCATTACATGGTTTTGTCTTTATCTTTGGCTGATGCTAAGTGATCACTTCTGAGAGTTTTGTAGGAGCATGTTGTTTCTTGCTTGTTTGGTTGTTTTGGCTGGACCGCAGAAAAGCGAGACCAGCCCTATAAACATAAAAGTCCGTTCCTGACTGAGTGATAAAGTTACATTATTGATCGGAGTGAGTGATTCAAATACACCATTGGTCAGTCAAGTGTTGGAGTTTCCTCCTTGGGCGTTGTTCTTTCAAAATGAAAAGGCGTGACAGTGGTAACATTTTGCTCTTGCTGCGATTTTCCAAAGGGAAAAGAAAAGCAGTTAAGGTAGGTAATCAGGGCAGGCATTTAGTTAAGTTAGCTAAACCACATGCCTATGTGCATAATATCTAGACAGACAAAATGTTGTGGTCTAAATTAACATGATTTTATAGATGCAGTTAGGCTGCAAGTGTGTTAACCTAGCTTGTTTAAAGTCACTGTCTACTACTGTCACTGAAAAATAACTACTATAAACATATAGAATCAATAAATAAATAGTATTCTCAAATACCTCAACTTTTTTTCTTCTAATTTTTCTTAAATTTTCACAGTTTGAGTAGTATATTTGGTCATATTTTAGTATGACGTAAAAAAATAACGTTACCTGAAAACAGCATGTAGTTTCTTTTTAGCATCTCACATTCATCACAAGTGTACATCACACACACTTCACGTCACATGACCACTACTACGGTCAGAAACAAAATATGAACAATAACGTTGCTGTCAACGGGCTTATCTGCTAATGTTAGCTACTGACCGTTACCTTGAAACCATCCAGCAAATAGACGGTACCGTAGGGTGCCGTTACCTGAAACCGTTGATTTAACGTCACCGCTCATTTTACACACAGTTTAACAACAACAACACAAAATGCTGAGTGAACATTACTAGCTACGTTCTTCATGTTGGTTTTGAGCGGTATGCACCCCTACTAACCTGGAAAACGGTTTTAAGACAGTAACGTGAATATAGCGTGTCAGAGGAATACAGCGTCTCCTGCAGCGGGGAGTCAGAGGCAGAGGGACCGTCACCGCAGCGTTCGCTAACGTTAGCTTCTTGTCTCAACTGGGGTCTGATAAACAGTAAATTCTGCATCTGCCCTATTTCTGATACCGTGGCAGCAGAAATTTTACCGTGGCAGGCCACCACGGTAAAATCAACATTGAGGAAACCCTGCTTCAGTTGCGGTCTGAAACGTTGGTTTCCCCTGCTGCTGCCGCCGTCAACGAAGCTTCGAAGCACAAATAAAACGGTATTCGGTACAGCCCTTACATTTTTTTTACAGCATTATTGTTACACAAGCAGTGAATAGTGGGCCCAAATGCAGAGATGAGGCAGGAAGGCAGGAGAAGGTTTGAGCGCGCAGGTTTATTTCATAAAAAAAAAAAAAAGAAAAGAAAATGCCAACAGAGAGAGTCCCCAAAAGCCAAGGGCAAAAACTTCCATCCAAAAAATACAAAACACAAGGAGATGAAAACCAAAAACCACAAGAGTCTCAAAAAAACCAGGAAACAGATAAAAAAGGAAATCCAGGGAGTAACAACCTTGAATTGACTGACACAGGGAGGTAAAACACACACAAACTGACCGGCCAAAGACACAAAACGATCTGACAAGAAACAAAGGAAACACAGGGGCTAAATAAACTAGGTAACAAGCACACACGGGACAGGTGACACCAGGGCTGGGGAACAGGTGGAGCACATTAGACAATCACACAGGCGGGAAAACACAGGAAGCAAAACTAGACATGACAAGACAGAAAACTAATCAAACTAATCAAAATAAAACAGGAAACAGAACATAATACAAACAAGGAACAGATGTATACACAAACCAGAATACACAAAACAGGATAAATCTACACCACAGTGAACATAAATATAGAGAATAAATATACAAAACAGGAAACAGACAAAATTAAGAAAACAGGCAACAGAAATATCCAAAACCACAACAATTATGCTGTTAATACAAAGTCAATACTTCCTGTTAGGGGTCGATTATCACCTGCGACATTCAGCATTTTGACGATTATTTGGACAGTTGGATTAAAAAGAATATTTAAGAAATGCGCTGATGGCTCTGATGAAAAAACCCAGTGTTTCAGCTGGTAACGTTCTACTATGAGGGCAAAAAAGTCATAGAAGGAAAACAGTAGTTTCTGGATGTGCGTTAACTCCAGTTGTATGGGCGGCTGTGGTCAGGAGGTGGAGCGGTCGTCTACCAATCAGAAGGTCGATGGTTCGATGGCCCCTACAGTCTACATGTTGAAGTGTTCTTAGGCAAGGTGCTGAACCACAGAGTGCCTCCAGAGGCTAAATCATCGTCAGACTGATAGTCGATGGGTTCCAACATTGAAAATGATCTAACTTTTTGTGCTAGGCCTATCAATTCTATTCTATTCAGTTTCTGAGTAATTTTGCAGTACTGTACTTACGATGTGCTCAAAGTTATATTTTAAAAACTGTTTCAAATGTGATATACCTGGGGGGAAAGTGACGTTTAAACATTGTAGCACTAAACAGTTTTTTGGGAGCGTTGATTTAATGAGTAGGCCATTCTCTGTAATTGTTTTAGCTTCTTCTGATAAAAAAAACTGATATATCCACTATGTTGTAGCTTAAATGTGATAGGGACATTATAAGATGTAGTGTATATTAACATCTTGTTTAGAAAATACTGTAGCTTTATTCTAGAGAACAGTTGGTTATCTGGGATACTTTATATGCATATAAAGATGGTTATTAAAAAGTTTGGTTTTCTCTCCTGATTGGCTTGAGGGTTAATGACCAATCAAAAGAGAAGGAAAACAAACAAGAACACACCCTACACATAATCAAAGCTAGTGATGCAAAACACACTCTTTACATAATGACATGGTAAGCTGAAACATATCATCTTCTCAATCAAATACAACAGACAGACAGACAGTGTAGTGTGTGTATAATCCTGCCATTTGATGACTATCGTCTCTTAAATGAGAGATCAGCTGGCTAGCCTTTGCTGCATTCGGACTTGCAAGAGTATCTGAGATTCAAACAGCTCCAAGAAAATGGTAAATAATGAGACAAGTCTGGGTGTGAATGGGACTGCACTAAATGCCCTGGAAGCTACAGAATTTCAATTGAAGAAATACACCTAATGTGAGCATACAACCTAGTCTCACCGCAGTTCGTGAAATGGTCTCGAAATTGAATCTGTTGATTCGTGTACATGAACACGATTTTCCCATTATTTTCGTGAAACCCAGCATGATTTTTAAACTAATGTATTTCAATTGGAAGCATCGCCAGACTAAATCACAAATGTGTATTAGCCTGGAACCTCTCGGTTCATTTTCGATTTTCAAGGGGCATAGACCACAATGCCTCTGGACGCAATCAGATAGACCTACAACCAATCAAAACAACAAACAAAGCCAACAAACAACTAATCGGAGCATCAAACACAACCTACAACCAATCAATGTGACGTAGCCCTGAGCAACACATGTAAGTTGGGGCGGTGCTTGGTCCGATTTTAAGGTAGCCTGGTCAAAACCTGTCACAAATTACAGCTGAACGGTACACTCAAATGTGTTTCTGAAAACATTTGAATTGGGAAATAGGCATACAGTAACAGAATCTTGATTACATTTGATTTGCATCGCCTAGTTTGACCGTTTGATCAGAGTTTTGTGAGCTTGGTGCGTTGCACCGGACAGACCTACCTATGCTCCTCTGTCAGTCATCGTCTTAAACCCGCCCCATATTAAATAAACGGTTGTGATTGGTCTGCCCCGGGCCAGGTCGGCTAGAAATCTGTCTGTATGTGAAGGGGGCCAGACGTATCTGCCAGAGCAAATGAAACATGAGCTTGCAGATTTGGCTGGTTCCCAGGCTACATTTTGATTGCACGCAAAATTAAAATACAAAAAGAATACAATAAAATACAAATAAAAGCAACATAGCAATGCATGGAAAAAGTGGAAAAAGTCAAAACAACAAGTAAATAAACTATTGTAAACTATGTTGCTAATAACGTGTTCAAGGAGAAATCGAGGCAAAACACAAAAACTATAACCACTACAAAAACTCTCCTGGGCCCATGTTGACAATGTCATGTCCCATCAACACATCCCCAGCGCACTACTTTGAAGTTTGATTTCAGAATATTTTTTGTGTAGTCTACAAACATTAGGTGTAGTGTCATTCTCTTAGAATCACTAAGCAAGGACTTCTTTTGAGATATGCCATTTTGCACTAATCTTCTGAACTAAAACAGTCTCCTCTGTTGCTGTCCGCCAGGGGAATGTCAGCATCCACTTTGTATGTATGTAGTTCTTCTGAGCGATACTGTGCTCTGAATCAATAATTCCTCACAACGGCAATTCCACACAACACCTGATGTGTCATGTTAGCTGCTCCAAAGAATAAAGCATAGTGAACTGTAGGTATGTACAGTTACATATTTGATAACTGATATTACTTACGAATGCCCTATTTTACTCTGTTAAGAGTAAAATAAAGGCTACATTTTTAGATTGACACATTTTTCTAATACTGCACCAATATTTAGAGAGCCTTCACTATCCCCAGAATAAAGAATAAACAAAAACCATTAACGTAACAGTGTCAATGTTCGGACACCACTGGCGGCTATCGGCCATTTCCGAAAAAATACAGTCTGATGTCGTTTCCCATGTTCCCATGTATAAATGTACATGGACATTTAGTCTAATTAGTATACAAAAATGTCTTTGATGAGCAACGTGATACCATGACTTCGCGTAAACATACACGCCACTTTCTAAAGCCAAGTGGCGTGTTATCTGCACGCATTTTGAGCGCCATATACAGAGGACGGGTTGGGTTTAGAAAAAAATAACCGGTTGGGTTTAGGAAAAGAACAACGGGGTTGGATTTAGTAGAAACATGACACGCGGGACACGATCCCCGCTCTCCTGTGTGAAAATCCTGTGTTGTTTGACCCATCCGCCACCCCAACCAACCTCCCTACACAGATTTTCGCCCTTTCACACTGCTCGCTACGGCGTGAATTCACACGCAATCGCAAGATAATGTAAGTCAATGGAGGCCAAACGGCATTGATAAACACGCTAAAAAGCGAGTATGCGTCTTGATAACACGCCAATAATGACATATGAATAGGCATGTCATACATACGCCACTTCATGAGATCAGTCTGTGATGAGAGAAAGCAGTTAGAATGCTTGGGCGACGCTCAGGTGGCAGCATAACTTTACATTACACTGCTGCCCCAGTGTGTGATTTCACACATGCATTCCTGGAAGCAAAACAGGTGTGACGTATAACACAACAGCGTTGGTGTGTGTGCGCCGATCTGCATCTATTATCAACATGATGAACCCAACCGGACCTACAACTTTATGTATTATAGTAGCAAAACTAGTAGAAAGAAGGACAGAGACGGACGGCCGCTTGTGCGTTTGTGTGTTCTTGTTTAACTATATTCGTGGGGTCCAAAAACCGGAAATACAGTATACTTGTGGGGCAGCTTTGTGGGGCCAAAATGCTGGACCCCACAACTTTAAAAGGGCTGTTTGAGGGTTAAGACTTGTTTTTAGGATTAGGGTTAGAATTAGGTCAGGGTGAGGGTAAGGGTGAAGTTTAGGCATTTAGTTGTGATGGTTAAGGTTAGGGTAAGGGGCTAGGGAATGCATTATGTCAATGATGCATTCGGGTCACCACAAAGATAGTGAAACACACGATGTGTGTGTGTGTGTGTGTGTGTGTGTGTGTGTGTGTGTGTGTTTGAGAGCGGGAGAGTGGAAGAGAAGGTGGGCAATATTGCCCGCAATGTTTCTGTAAGTAATTTTTAACTTTGGCTATTCTGAACGCCGTCAATTTCCGACCGTCCTGTGGGTCGACACGTGCATCATAGTGCCTGTAGTCCCGCTGGCCGTCCCTTTCACACAGACGTTGGTTCGGCTCTGTTATGGCTTTGTGACTACCTCCGTTTAAAGGTGCAACAACTCTGCCCCCCCTTGTGTCTTCGTAACTTTCACACAGATGGCGATACAGCTTAAAGGCACACACAATCAGTTCCTATTTGAAAGTGGCTATTGATGTTTTAAATGTGATTGTCACATTTTTTCTCATCTTTTTTGCTCATTTTTAATTGAAGTGTTTTGGGACAATGAAGCATTTGAAAAAAAAATATTGATTTATTGATTGATTTATATTTTCTATTTAGAAAGGCTGCACGTCTTTTACAATAAACGGAATAAGTGTGGCATCATTCATCCTCTCCTCTACCCTCCCTCTGCCGCTGATGTGACGATACTTTGAGTTTTGTCTTGTCTGACAAAGTGTATTGTTACAGCATTGTTACAACATGTCCTTTAGTTTTAACAATGTTTATACTTTTCTCTGAGGGATGTAGAAATTGAAGGTTAAGACAAGGCAGGTTGAGACAAAGCCAATAGACATAAAGACTAAATGACATAAATGAACTACTGGAAAGCACTCAACATCACAGACTAATGATATATTACAGTAGATCTACGTTCAAATGGTCTGCGTCTAATTGACATATAGAACATTCTTGGTGAAGCCTTGCAATCTTGCCATTTCCCTCTCATTTCTGTGTGGCCAGTGGAGAACTACATCAGAGGTAAGAGTGTCTCCTCTTCCTCTGTCTCTCTCTCTCTCTCTCTCTCTTTGTCTCTCAGTCTTGTTCAAAGCTGCATCTCTTTGTGTGACGTTGATTATGATAATAGACAGGTGATTGTCACAAAAAAACTCTGCTGTAATTGTTCATCAGTGAGCAATAATTTTCGACTTGATTTCAAAAGGCTGGTGTGTGTGTGTGTGTGTGTGTGTGTGTGTGTGTGTGTGTGTGTGTGTGTGTGTGTGTGTGCATGCACGTGTGTTTGTGTGTGCGTGTGCATGTGTGCTCCTAAAACACACTGAGATAAGTAGCGAAAGAAAGAGGCAGGACATGGGTTGAAATTTTAACAAATTTCTAACAGATTAAAATCTTTAATGTCATTATACAGACAGACAAAATAAATGGAAGTAGGAACAGAGTAATATAAATGAAAAATGTTGGCGGTTAATCTTTATTCTTTGTCATAGTAGCTGTGTGGCGTTCTGTGCCTCTAATAAGTTAAAAAATCCTGATCTTAAGTTGTATATACTGCCTAATAGACAGCAGGAGCCGGTGTTAATACCACTAACGTCACTGCTACAGTCCAAACTAGGGTTGCACGATATTGACAAAATGTGATATTGCGATATCGATATTAATTTCGATATTTTTAAACACATGGTAAATTACAAAAGTTACGGGGAAAACGCATCAAAATAGATTCATAACAAATAAAATAACACAAGGTTTATTTCAACTGATGGTCATATTGGACTGGTACAACATGAATAAATAAATAAGGACCATCAACTTTTCTGTCACTCCTCTGATTCATTCCATTTTGTTGTCTCTATCTATTTCTTCACTTAGACTGTCTCTCTGTTGAAATATGCACACACGTGGTACGCTACATAGGGTTTGTAATGTAGCGGACCCGTGCGCTGACGTGTACTAACATGTGAAACATGATCATTATAGCGTTTCAAGCAGGCTCTAGCTAAGCCACACAGCCAACGGACGGGACGCAGCGCTCCACAAAATAAACAAAATATTGTATACTTATTGCGACACTTTCGATATAATATTGCACAACGTGACATTGCAATAACTATATTGAGTCGATATATCTTAGACCCTTAGTCCAAACTGCAACAGTTACATGGAATGTATTCATTAAACATGCTAAGACCTACTAGTCTTTATTATAGCTTTAATGAACGTGGGATAACAACAGACTTTTTGATGACCCTGGGATAATGTTACTGATAGATTACTATCAGATTGAATCATCTAAGATTAGCTAACGGTTAACGGAGACTGGAGACTCAATCAGGTAGCTAACGTTAACAAAAATGTTTGGGAAACGGCACCTCTGGCCGTTCTGTTGGGTTGTTTATCCAGTCACTTATAATGTACGGACAATCCAAACCCAATACGGCTCAGTTTTTTTTTTTATGTATCTTGCTCTGTCAAGCAGCAAAGGTGCTTTTGAGTAGTCCATACTGGGTTAATGCTATGTTATCCAGTCAGGGGGAAAGGATTGTTTTCCCCCACGGCGACTCCGCCACAAGCCACCCCTACAGCAATGACGAGTCACCGACTAAGTGTATTGCTAGAACATTCCAACCCGCGGGGTTAGGGTCATCCCCCCCTGTCTCTCCGCCATTTTCTGTCTTCAGCTGTCCTAGCCATTAAAGGCAAAAAAGCCCCAAAAATGATCTTTAACAAGAAAAAAAATGACCATAATATTGCAACAGCTGCTCTGACTAACCATGAACATCCTAGTGTTTGTCTACTTGCTGCTTACATTTAATTACATGTTTTTCATTTTTCATTTCATTTAGTTCCCTTGGTTACCATGTTCTCACACACACACACACACACAAACACACACACTGAACAGATATATAGAAGTGCTACACACAGACTCACATACACTCAACCTCTGTGTAGAGAGGTGATTGTGTAATGGCGTCAAAGCAACAACTGCGGATGACCTCACATGACCCTTAAGGTTGTCAGCGTCAGTCTTGTTCCCACGACACACCACACTGTTCCATTACCGAGCAACATTATTTATTTATGAAACCTTCACTTTACAGGCTTTGTGTGTGAGAGTTTTTGTCTCTCAACATGACAGAAAGAATGTGGATATTTTTTCCCGTGCGCACTTGCACACCGTTGTTGTTGTGTGTGTGTGTGTGTGTGTGTGTGTGTGTGTGTGTGTGTGTGTGTCCGTGTCTGTTAGACGCATATGGATGTGTACCTGCATGCAAAGGCTTGCAGCATTTTAAAAAGCTCAAACCAGGCTGAGATTCCTATGGGGAGGAGAGATGGGTAGATAGGTAAGGAGAGAGGCAAGCGAGTAGTGGAATGAAGCTTTATGCATGTCAGAGTATTAGTCTGATTGGGACAGCTTACTCTGGGTGAAAATATTAGTGTTAAGAAGTTTGAACATTAACAAGTAATCACTGCTGGAATGTTTTCAAGTAGGAATTCATGTGAGTCAAGCTGGTTGTTCAGCTTTGATAGTCACAGATATTTCTGAGAGAGACATTCACTGTTCGCTGGTTGTCAAAGGAAAGGCCACTTCACAAAGTTTGATCAGTAAGGCTTTCCCACCATGACAGAATACAGCTCTGTGAGAAATAAAGGTAACATTTTGATTCATGGGAAACATTTTAACCTCAGAAGAGGTGGAGGTGTAACACTGGCCCTGCCATAGCACGTATTACTGCTGTTACAAAACCAGAAATGTAGTAGTCAATACCAATACCAGTAGGGTTGGGCATCGTTTTGATTTTAACAATTCTGATTCCAATTATTCCTTTTAATTCCAGTTCTTATCGATTTTGATCATTTAAGGGGTGGAGTAGACACGCGGCACATGCTTATTTCACAGATAAGAGGAAAAATGTATTTCTACTCAATGGTGATTTACAGTTTTACCGGGCTTTTTCAACGTAAAATAAAGCCACACACACTAGAGCGTCGCTTACTGTGCTCATGGCTGCAACATAACTAGCGTCTGGAAGTACGTCGGTCGCTATGGAAACCAAAACTTTGTTAGTTACTTCTGTTACATTTGGAACCGTTGATCGGATTCTAAACCAAATTTTTCAAACGATTCAAATAAACAAACAATTCCATTGGAATCTTAATTTTTGAAACGATTCCAAGTTGGAACCGGTTTTCGATGCCCAATCAAAGAGTATAGAAGTACCAAGAGGCGAAACTCAATAGAACGTTGTATTGCGTTCAGTCCAAGATGGCGGAGCTGCACTCTGGACTGAACGCATCACAACGTTCTATTGAGTTTCGCCTCATGGTACTTCAACGCTCTTTGGCCCAATCCTAAATACCAGTGGCATTCCACGATTCTCTTTGTTTTTGTTTTGTCAACTTTCTGTCACTGTTTTGGAATGGAGAGGAGGGCTTCGAGGGGAAGGGGGACCCACAGCTCGCTCCGAAGCCTGCCATCACCATGCAATGGTAATGTCTTCCATGAGTTCACCTGGAACTCCCAAACAGCAAGTATGTTAAGTTTAGAGATGCACCAACTCCGACTTTTTCAGTCCTTATACCATAGACCGTATATGAAGATGGATGGCTTGACAATGCTCCCACCCTAATTATTATGGCCACTAGATGTCGGCGCCTAAGAACTAACATTAATATGAGTCGTTTTAAGCTGCTTGCACAATCAACCTATCCAAAATAAAATGTCCGAAATGTGACCTGGCCTACCTGGGATATTATATTCTGTGCATGTGTGCCTGTTGGAGAGTCTGTGTGTGATAACCTTGTGTGTGTTTGCTCCCTGTCACTATCTTAGGCGCCTGCAGTCTGAAGGAAAGCATCTGGTTTCAGCATCTGGACACACACACATGGACTGGAAGTGTGTTTGATAGAGTCAGTGAGCGGACACCAAGAAGGTTATCTGTGATCAGAGCCTGCAGTTATGGCACGCACACATGCACACACACACACACACACACACACACACACACACACACACATACACACACACAGCCATGTCTCACTTTGTTTCTCTCTGTCCTTTTTTACACATACAGGGCATGATAAAGTAGTAAATATGTACTGTAGCATCAGCAAATCAGCAACCTCCAGCAGCCTGATACCCGAGACAGATGTTGTGAATGTCTTCCCTGACTTCCATTCTGTTACATGGGCTAAGAGTTGTCTATGTGATCATTCACACTGTGTCACTTAAAGGGATACTGCTTTTTGCTACGAACAGAACAGTGAGAGTATGTTTTGGAATCCAAAATTAAATTTGGCATTTGAGGGGAGGGGGCAAGTAGAGTCTGATTACATTTTTTTTCTCCCTTTTTACAAAAATATAGTAACTGTGCAATACATTCAGTGGAGGATACCAAAAAACAAAAGTTTGCACACTGACAAATTGATTATTTTCTCCATGTGTAAAGCTTCATAAGTTCTACAGCCCACTGAACATGTGTGGAAGAAGCCTCTTGCTTCCACTTTACAAGTATAAGGCGTAGAGCATTAAGGAAGCAGAGCAATAGAATTTGAGTAAGAAATGTGTCCTCTGGTACTAAACCAACAATTGCAATCAGAGGAGAAGGGGTAAGTTTTGCTCCAAAAACCTGAACATGTATCAAATATAAATGTCCAATAGTTACAAAGATTTGGGCAATTCTCAAAAGTATTATCGAGGTTATACTCATAATATACTTTTTCACTGAATATTGAAGGTTTGGCATCTAAGCGTATCAGTTTAGATTAGAGCATGTGATCTCTTGAACTGTAATGGCAAATCAATTCAAGCATGTTGTAAGCACGTTGCTTGTGGTACTATACTGGCTGTGTCTCAATTGTGTGAGAACAAATGATGAAATGACATAAAATGCCCGTCCCTTGTAGCCGTGATAAATTAGCCTGAAACTAATGCTCAGGAGGTAATTAGTATTTCAAATACATCTCCAATATTTACCCGGGGTTTGTTACGTCTCTGGTCACGCAACTGTTAGAAACATGCAGTTTTTTTTCAGGTCAGGTAGAATCTATCTCCGTTGATCCTGTTCGTTTATTTGCTGCTTTCTTGGCTGTAGTAACGTTACAGCTGTAGCGCGCTGGGTTTATGTTTTTACAGTTATATCTGGCAACTCGGCCTGGCTGTCAAACTGGGCAGTTGATAACAACACACAGGCCAAAACACAAACAGAAATTCCGTCACGGAATGGAAATTTAAAAAGGAGAAAATACTGGCATTAGCATTGTTGTCAGAAAAGATTGTACTTCAACTTAGCATGTTTTTTACTTAATATCTGATGGGGGTCAATTTTGGATTTATTACAGTAAATATATTACACATTGGACCTTTAACCTTTATTTATTTAGGGAAGTTTCAGTGAGGAGAAGCCTCTGTTTTTGACCAAGGCCAAGAGTTGCAGAACAAGTGTTAGTATGGCACTGACCCTCTGCAAGACCCTCAGCTCCTTCGTCTGTCACTGCCTTCGCCTCGCTCTAGCTTCTTTTTCTGCCATGTGAATCTCATACACACTACTGTATCTCTTCATCTGTCACACTGTCCCCGTGGCCTTCTTTTGGTATTTTTTTTTTCTGGTTATCTTTCATTCTATCTATATATGTGAACCAAAATCCAAGGATTCAAAGGTTTATTAGTCAACAACACAAACAATATGAAGTAAAATGCAACGTGGCATGCTCTTAAAAGACCACTACCGAATTGGCATTGCACTCCTATAACATTGGTAGACTCATGATCAACAGTTAGAAAAGTATCAAAATAAATGTAGCAGTTTTGAGAAACTTCTTTTTGTTTTAACATCTCTTTATCTTGTTATCACACATCAGCATATTATAAATGATATAGTATCAAAATGCTCACTCCACAGAGAAATGCACACAGCCTGTATTCAGAATCTGTGCCTTTAAACGAGCGATCACGACTTCTGTCTGACTTCATCTTGTGATGTCTAAACAACACTATACATATATAGGTGGAAAGTGCCGCTACAGTGGCGTTACATTCATTCCACAGCCGCAGATGCAGAAGACCCGGAAGCGCTGACCAATCACAGTCGAAGGGGCTTTTTCAGGAGGGGGGTTCAAACAGAGGGTACATACAGGTATATTCAGACAGACAGTATGAGAAAATTAAACTATTCAAAAATACAAGTATGAACCTGAAAATTAGCACAATATGGGCCCTTTAATTATTTTGTCTGGATTTGGTGTCATATTAGATCAGTGATTAGTCAGGACATTGCGCCACCTCCTGACAGCACACAATGATGGCGTGATATTTATGACAGTGTGCTTAAGTTCACAATCAGTTCAGCAGCGTGATCAAAACCCAACATTCCCTCTACTTACTGTGCACATGACTGATGCAGTTTTATAGTGGTTTTATGTTTGTAATGTTAATTGTGTATACATAGGAATGAGCCGATGAATGGATGTGTATCTGTGTGTGTCCCTCCCTACAGGAAACCGCAGGGACCAATGACAGGCCCTCGTGGAGCAATTTGAGCCTACGAAGATGTACTAGTGGGAAGCTGAGAGCTAATTAGAGCAGCAGAGGACTGTGTAGACTGTTCTGCTGAATAGGGACAGATCTAAATATCTGCAGTACATCTATGATTCATTTCTTATGGCTTGGCACCCAAAGTGTTGGCGCCCTGCTTTTGGTGGGTTCCAACCTGACAAGCTCATTAATATGGTTCAATGAGCATCAAGTCCCAGGATGCATCTCAAAACATCTAGCTGGATTCATAATGTTATGCATTGATATCATTGGAACAACGAGTTGAGGTAGCACAAGTTAAGTCTTCTTTTCTCTTTACTATACCTGAGCTGTGAAAGACGCAGTGCAAGGTGAAGGGCTTATGGAAACTCATGTGCCCGTGTGTGTGTGTGTGTGTGTGTGTGTGTGTGTGTGTGTGTTTATAAGTAGCCTACGTGTCACTTGACAGACTGAATAAGATCTCCTCTTGTATAGGCTTTACCACTCTTCTTCCCAGAGGCAGCACACTGCAATCTATACAGGCTACAGTAGCGGCAAATAAGGACTAGCTATCGTATTATGTTTAGACCATTTATAAAAACCATCTGCATCCACTTTTCTTGAGCATCTGACAATGACTATTGATAGTGTAAAGTGAGCATAAATCGTGTGTAAAACAGCTGGCGGACCATTTCTATGGCAGATGAAATTATCAAAACACCCTTACACTCTGCTCATAAAAATGAGCATATCTCAAAAACAAAACAATTTACATAGTTCAAATAACTTATGGAGTGTTAAGGAATATTTACTTCATGTTGATATGTTTAGAAATCTTTTGGATCAATATGTTTTGTGTATTATTTAGTAAACCTTTATGAAAACACGTCTGATTTTTTATTTTATTTTATTTATGACACAATTTTAATACTTTTATTAATTATTATAGTTTATTGACTTACATAACCTTTTAGCTTAGGTTGTACTGATTTTAGGGATAGGAAGAATTTGAAGATAGTCCAATAAAGGACATCACCATAAGCAAACATACCAATGTAGACACTGGCGGACCAATTCTATTCAAAGTGGGTTCAAGTGAGTTCAAAGGGTTAATAGCATTCCTAAAAAGACTTTCTTCTAAGATTTTTCCTCATAAATGTACGAATGCCTTTACAATCTCGGAGAATATCCAAGTTTTTTTCTCTTAAATTGTTGAGTTTATTCTTGTAAATTTACCAATTTAATCTTGGACATTCTTAGTGGGTTTTTTTTATTGAATATCCATCTAGCTATGCTTAGTTAGACTAGATGTCTACAATGTTGCTGCTGACAGACCCCAGTCCAAGCTGTCACTACACTCCATGGCCAAATGTTCGCTACTGTACATAAACATACCAACAACATAGTGCTCCCATTGGGATTTGATGGATATGGGCCCCTGATGGCCTGTAACAATAAAAACAGTAATACTACTAATATTCCTCCACAAAAAAAGCATGCAAAATGGAAAATCACAAAACACTAACCCTTTGCACAGAATGCCAAATTAATGAAATTTTTAGTTTCAGTTAAGTGAGCAGGAGGGGGTTGGGTTATTTGAGAACTTTTGTCTTTTTCTAAATGTTAAAACTGAAGAATAATTAGAACTAATTCTAACATAAACCATTTTTGCAAATCAAAATGTTGTTTGTGGTACTTGCATCAAATTGAATAGACCAATTCCAACACATTGGCATACTATTCAATCAAAAGTCCCAGTTAAAAAACATCTGCAAATCCGCTAAAGCCATGGAAAATGCTGCTTTCCCAAGCTCAGTATAGTACCGAAAATGATCTGCCACTTCACTGACCTTGGCAAGAATGGCGTCAATTGGAGGTACAGGAGCAAGAAAATGCACTAGCATCCAATAAAGATGTCATTGCGTCGATGCAACCCTAACCTAAACACAGATCTGTGTTTGTACTGGTGCGCTAAAGCAGCACTGCAGGTGAATTCACACAAAAAAATGTTTTTCTGCCTTGTCTCTGGCTCAACAAATTGGCATGCTGCTGCCTCTTGTGGAGCTTTTATAAATACAGACTGTATACAAATGCACCGAGAGAACCAAACATAGATTTGATCAATTGTCAGTATATTGTGGTATAAATACATCAGGGATGAAGGGACTGGTGCAGAGAGAGATGGAGTGATAGAAAGATGGAACTAAAGTAACATATTGTGACAAGTCAATTCCACCCGCTCGCTGGGGAACAATGAAGCAAAAAACCTCTCTTTGTAACAGTGTGTTTAGACACACACACACACACTCAGTGGTGCCACCTTACCAGCAATTTTTTATTTCAATATCAAAACCAGCTTTCACAGAATCCACTTGAAATCAAAACCAAAACATGTATGAGAGGAGAAATGTAGTGGACGAGGAATGTGATAGGAAGCAAAATAAGCGACACGTAAACTTGAAGAGAATCTGACGTGAGGTGTGTGTGTGTGTGTGTGACAATAACTCATTGGGGTGGGAGGCGCATGGATAAGTTAAAGTGGACATTTATGCTTCTTCGTATTTTCTATCAAATCTACAATGTTAAAATTTTTTTTTTAAACATTCAAATAATGAGGTAAATGTATTTTAGAGAAATCCCTGTGAGCTAAAACGTTCAGATTTCCAACTGTTCTGAATGCTCTGGTTTAAACATTATTTTCTACTCTCCGCTAAGTGTTACGTAACTCTAAGCCGGCCTGCTATGATTGGTCATCTGCTCCAGGTAGGCAGGACTGGAGTTTTTTTTCTTCTTTTTTTCCCTATTGCAGTGTTAACATTGTCCCATGTAACTACATGCTAAAGGCAGTAAAATATGTCATCTTGGCTGCCAATTTCTTAAATTCTCCCCAATTTCGGATTGCATTACTGCTGAAACAAGTCTGATTGGGTAGTGTTTGGTTCAGAAGCCTTTATCTGCGATTTTTGACAGTAGAAAGTTCTGCTTTTTTGGGAGGGGGGCTTAAAAAGACAGGTGTCCACATACAGAGGGTGAATGCAGGTGCAGCAGCCATGGGCAGTATGAGAAAAGTATAGTTTTTTTTTTTTTTTTTAAACAATCAAGCATGTAAACATGTTCTAGTACAACCACAAAGACAGGTATTATCCTGAAAATGCTATATAATAGTTACCCTTTAACCATACAAGCGGATTCGTATGGCTGATCTGTGTATCAGTACTACATATCAATGTTTTTAAGTTTTCAAACACTGATATATATATAGTGTAATCAGTCCATCCATCCATCTTCATCCGCTTATCCGGGGTCGGGTCGCGGGGGTAGCAGCTCCAGCAAGGGACCCCAAACTTCCCTTTCCCGGGCCACATTAACCAGCTCCGACTGGGGGATCCCGAGGCGTTCCCAGGCCAGGTTAGAGATATAATCCCTCCACCTAGTCCTGGGTCTCCCCCGAGGCCTCCTCCCAGCTGGACGTGCCTGGAACACCTCCCTAGGGAGGCGCCCAGGGGGCATCCTTACCAGATGCCCAAACCACCTCAACTGGCTCCTTTCGACGCAAAGGAGCAGCGGCTCTACTCCGAGCTCCTCACGGATAACTGAGCTTCTCACCCTATCTCTAAGGGAGACGTCAGCTACCCTCCTGAGGAAACCCATTTCGGCCGCTTGTACCCTGGATCTTGTTCTTTCGGTCATGACCCAGCCTTCATGACCATAGGTGAGGGTAGGAACAAAAACTGACCGGTAGATTGAGAGCTTTGCCTTCTGACTCAGCTCTCTTTTCATCACAACGGTGCGATAAATTGAATGTAATACCGCACCTGCTGTGCCGATTCTCCGACCAATCTCCCGCTCCATTGTCCCTCACTCGCGAACAAGACCCCAAGGTACTGAACTCCTTCACTTGGGGTAAGGACTCATTCCCTACCTGGAGAAGGCACTCCATCGGTTTCCTGCTGAGAACCATGGCCTCCGATTTAGAGGTGCTGATCCTCATCCCAGCCGCTTCACATTCGGCTGCGAACCGATCCAGTGAGTGCTGAAGGTCACAGGCCGATGATGCCATCAGGACCATATCATCTGCAAAAAGCAGCGACGAGATCCCCAGCCCACCGAACTGCAACCCCTCTCCACCCCGACTACGCCTCGATATCCTGTCCATAAATACTACAAACAGGATTGGTGACAAAGCGCAGCCCTGGCGGAGGCCAACTCTCACCTGAAACGAGTCCGACTTACTGCCGAGAACCCGGACACAGCTCTCGCTTTTGTCGTACAGAGATTGGATGGCCCTGAGAAGGGACCCCCTCACCCCGTACTCCCGCAGCACCTCCCACAGTATCTCCCGGGGCACCCGGTCATACGCCTTCTCCAGATCCACAAAACACATGTAGACTGGTTGGGCATACTCCCAGGCTCCCTCCAGGATCCTTGCGAGAGTAAAGATCTGGTCCGTTGTTCCACGACCAGGACGGAATCCGCATTGTTCCTCTTCAACCTGAGATTCGACTATCGACCGAACCCTCCTTTCCAGCACCTTGGAGTAGACTTTACCGGGGAGGCTGAGAAGTGTGATACCCCTGTAATTGGCACACACCCTCTGGTCCCCCTTTTTAAAAAGGGGAACCACCACCCCGGTCTGCCACTCCTTAGGCACCGTCCCAGACTTCCACGCAATGTTGAAGAGGCGTGTCAACCAAGACAACCCCTCCACACCCAGAGCTTTAAGCATTTCTGGATGGATCTCATCAATTCCTGGGGCTTTGCCAGTGTGGAGTTGTTTAACTACCTCAGCAACCTCCACCAGGGAAATTGATGCCAATCCCCCCTCATCCTCATGCCTCTGCCATAGAGGGCGTATTAGTCGGATTCAGGAGTTCCTCAAAGTGCTCCTTCCACCGCCCTATTACCTCCTCAGTTGAGGTCAACAGCGTCCCATCCTTACTGTACACAGCTTGGATGGTTCCCCGCTTCCCCCTCCTGAGGTGGCGAACGGTTTTCCAGAAGTACCTTGGTCCCGACCGAAAGTCCTTCTCCAGGTCTTCTCCAAACTTCTCCCACACACGCTGCTTTGCCTCTTTCACGGCAGAGGCTGCAGCCCTTCGGGCCCTTCGGTACCTTGCAACTGCCTCCGGAGTCGTCTGGGATAACATATCCCGGAAAGACTCCTTCTTCAGTCGGACGGCTTACCTGACCACCGGTGTCCACCACGGTGTTCGTGGGTTACCGCCCCTTGAGGCACCTAAGACCCTAAGACCACAGCTCCTCACCGCAGCTTCAGCAATGGAAACTTTGAACATTGTCCACTCGGGTTCAATGCCCCCAGCCTCACAGGGATGCACGAAAAGCTCCGCCGGAGGTGTGAGTTGAAAGTCTGTCGGACAGGGGCCTCCTCCAGACATTCCCAATTTACCCGCACTACCCGTTTGGGCTTACCAGGTCTGTCCAGAGTATTCCCCCACCCCCTGACCCAACTCACCACCAGATGGTGATCGGTTGACAGCTCCGCCCTTCTCTTCACCCGAGTGTCCAAAGCATACGGCCTCAGATCAGATGAAACGATTATAAAATCGATCATTGACCTTTGGCCTAGGGTGCTCTGGTACCAAGTACACTTATGAGCATCCCTATGTTTGAACATGGTGTTCGTTATAGACAATCCATGACTAGCACAGAAGTCCAACAACAATCAGGGAGGCCGTTCCTCCCAATCACGCCTCTCCATGTGTCTCCATCATTACCCACGTGCACGTTGAAGTCCCCCAGCAGAACTATGGAGTCCCCGACTGGAGCCCCATGCAGGACTCCACTCAAGGTCTCCAAGAAGGCCGAATACTCCGAACTCTTGTTCGGTGCATATGCACAAACAACAGTCAGAGTTCCCCCCCCCCATAACCCGCAGGCGTAGGAAGGCGACCCTCTCGTCCACCGGGTTAAACTCCAACGTAGCGGCGCTCAGCCGGGGGCTTGTGAGTATCCCCACACCCGCCCGGCACCTCACACCCTGGGCAACTCCGGAGAAGAAAAGAGTCCAACCCCTATCCAGGAGTATGGTTCCAGAACCAAGACTGTGCGTAGAGGTAAGCCCCACCAGATCTAACCGGTAGCGCTCCACCTCCCGCACAAGTTCCAGCTCCTTCCCCCACAGAGAGGTGACATTCCACGTCCCCAGAGCCAGCCTCTGCTGCCCGGGTCTGGTCCGTCGAGGCCCCTGACCTTCACTGCCACCCATGTGGCAGCGCACCCGACCCCAGCGGTTCCTCCCACAGGTGGTGGGCCCATGGGATGGAGAGATGTCCGCCACGTAGCTTTTTCGGGCTGTGCCCGGCCGGGCTCCGTGGCAAACCCGGCCACCAGACGCTCGCTGACGAGCCCTCCATCTGGGCCTGGCTCCAGACGGGGGCCCCGGGCTTCCTCCGGGCAGGGTCACTTCATCCCTTCCTCGATGTTTCATAGGATTTTTGAACCATTCTTTGTCTGGCCCTGCACCTGAGACCACTTTGCCTTGGGAGACCCTACCAGGAGCACAAAGCTCCAGACAACACAGCCCTCAGGTTCATAGGGACACACAAACCTCTCCACCACGATAAGGTGATGGTTCCCGGAGAAGAGTGTAATCAGTGTTTCTGCTTTATACATTCAGCAGCGGTTTTGTTACTAAACTGTATGTTAAATGAGCAGTGACGTTAAATCACCAGTTTCAGGTAACAGCATCCCAGGGTACCATCTATTTGCTGGATTTTTCCTTTCCTAACATTGACTAACTAAAACTGATTGTATTCTGATCCTCTTTCTGTGAGTAAGGACAGAGAAGGGACACTAACATTATTTTCTGGCATGTAATGCAAGACTTGATGCTTTTGAGAAACAATTGCAAATAAAGCAAACTGCTGCAAAACAGGAACTAAACGCGTTTTTTTAGTGAGGTAAGGTTACTTTTTGACAACTTTTTAGAGCCATTCATTCACACATCACTAGGAGCAACCAAACCATCACACATGCTAATTATCAATATGTTTTCATCTATCAAATATTCAAAAACACAAAGAGACAGTCACACATATGGTTCTTTTGTTTGTATTATGGACATTCATAAATAAGACATCTGCACTGTGACAATGCACTACGCTGCTGGAATGTTTCACTAACCAAGGTAATCAGGAACCATTATCATTAACCACATACAAACTGTATTTAGGATCAATGCACACATGCTGTATGCTGCTGTATAATAACATGATACCTGTTGAGTAACCGTGGTAACAGTTCCTTCACTGCAATCATATCCTGATTGCAATTGGAACATTTAATTTTCACTAGTTAAAGATGCAATATGTAATACCAACAGCTGGAGTTTAAAATGGTTGCTGCAGTCCAAAATCAAAAAACTGGAGAGACTCGTCTCCCCCAGCCCCTCCTCCCCTGACTTGAAGTTCAAGGGGGTTGCCAGGTTGAGAACGTAGCGTCCTACAATGTCAATGTTAGCTTAAGTCTAGTCCACACAACATTCTGGGATGAGAGAGAAACATGCTCTGGTTTATTGACATTTCTTTAAACCAATCACAAACGAGGTTTACAGCTCCTCAGACCTAGCTAGACTATCTGTCCAATCTGAGTTTTCTCGACTCACTAAAACTATTTTTTAACGCACACATTTTTTACACAGTTTCACCAAAACAAGTTCCTTCCCGAGGCTATTTTGCAGACGCACCGTTGCTCCGTACAGCACTTAGTGCCGCCCAAGACTATTGTGATTGGTTTAAAGAAATGCCAATAAACCAGAGCACGTTTCTCTCCCATCCCGGAATGCTGTGTGGACTTCCTCTACAGCACTGTGGACATAGGTCTGGCAATGCGAGACTAGCGTGTGTTAGCATGGTGGCGTTAGCCAGCACCAGTCGGGATCACTTCACCGGCTGTGTATCAATTGTTTTTGCAAGTAACTAACTCAAATACCCTATATAATTTAATGTGAGTACAAATGTTGAAATGACTGACAATGCCCACTAGTAATGTTAGTCATAATAAATTAACCTAAAGCTCAATGCTTACCTGTTCAGGAGGAAATTAGCCAACTCGTCGTCCTTTTGTGCTCTAAGCTGTCTCCATCTTTCAAATACATTACCACATCTCTGATCATGCAACGAAAGATGCCAAGTTTTTTTTAGGTCGGGTAGAATTAATCTATGTCTGTTAATCCAGTTTGTTTGGTTGCTTCTTCTTTGCGTGTTTGCGTTTCATATCTGGCAACCCGGGTGTCAAAATGGGCAGTTGACAACAGACAGACAACACACAGGCCAAAACAAAAACAGACATTCCATCCCAGAATGGAAATTTCAAATGTCTTTACTTGCTGTTTCCTATTAAGTGTCATCACTAAGTTTGTATGTTAAATATCTACAGTGACTAATTCCTTTTCCCTCATCAGATGAGGGATGTAAATTGGAATTAATTTTACTGAGGACATACATTTGCTCTTTGATTGAAATGTTTGAGTCATTAATGATTTTGTTAAATCTTCCGCAAATTCTTTAAGCATTTTCTCACTTTAAGCAAACATATGGAATACATTAATTTCCATAGCACAAGGCAGTTAAAAGCCTGTTGTTTTAGCTTTGCCATTTCGTACATATCCCATCTGTCTTTCAATCTTCCTTTTGAACCCCTCCATTCCCCTCTCTCTGCTTATTCTTTCCTGCACTCCATCTGCCACTCTCTGACATTCCTTCTTTATCTCTCCCTCACGCGCCATCTCTGTGTACAACTGGCTGAATACTTTGCTTCACCATCTTCCTGTCTGTGTGTGTCAGAGTAAGGCCAGTCAGGATCTGGGGCTGTGAACAAACACTGTTTCCCATTAGCCGTGTGCTAACAGAGAAACATCTCTGTAGGGTGTGTGTGTGTGTGCGTATCCTTAATGATGTGTTAGCCCCTGTTACTCCTGTCTCAGTTGGGGGATCTATCATAAAAGAGTTAGGGGGTTGGGGCGAGCAGAGAGAGAAATAGGCGAAGAGAGACAAAGTGAGAGAAATAATAGACAGAGAGTCATCTTCACTTCTCATTGAGACAATCTAAAAAAGGCCACATGGGTACTAGAAGAAAAAGGACAGGGAGAAACAGGAGATGGAGGTAAAGAAGTCAGCAAGATGAAGAGCACATACGAGACTGAAAGGGTAGCTGTTGATAGGAAACAAAAATTGAGGACGGAATGGAAAGATATTTGTCCAATTTGCTCTTGTCAGTCCTGTTTGAAGACACAGACCAAACTTAAAGGAATATGCCACCTACTACACATAGTCTGTATGGTTCAGTGATGGTATCATTCATTTCATTATTTCTTATTATATATGCATTACCCCAAAAATACTGAAAGCTCATTAAATAAGGAATAGTAATCCCACTTTATTCATTTCTTTCAAGCAACATGGCTGCAACTATCGAAGGTCGAAAAAGCATGGCATAATTTCAAAATATGCGAAGATGTCAACCAAACAGTCAATTGCCAGATATACTGTACCTAACAAACCTTGCATAGGCTATCACAAATCTACAATGAGTTTGGCAGATCACCTGAAAACTTTGCCTCGATAAAGTATGATTGCATCCTTTCCTGTCCAGGCCTGACCTCCACTGTATAGTTAAAATTTATTGTTGCAGTCTATGTCCTTATTTAGTCAGTGAGTGCATAGTATATCCCAATAAATGGGTTTTGATATGATAATGATTCAAAACATTTAGTCAGGACCACCAAGTGAAAACTGCACAAATGACACTGAAATACATTGAAACCATAAAGGACAAACTGTATTGTGTAGTGTGCGTGTTTTCCATAGCAACCAAGGCTGAGAGCAAATCTCCAAACAAAAGACAGTATGTTGAAGCACTGAACTGGTGGATGTGCTGTTCATTCAGCTGTATCCTGCTGATTATTCTATATATCGTAATAGTTTGTGTGTAATTACAGTATGTGCAATGCTTCAGCTGAAAGGTTCAAACCTCAACCTCATGTTCAACAAAGACGTTTAATTAGTGGCAAGCCTTACATGCTCAAACATGCCCTTACATGCTCAACTCATTACATAGCCAATCAATTATACCTACAGCCATAAACAATGGAAATAATGAACAGAATCATACAGTCACTTCTGCCCAATGAAACCTTCTCCACTCACTTAAACCTTCTCCACTCACTTCACTACTGCATTAATGCAACTCCCCACACATTAATTACATATTCAATCAATGAAATTAGCAATTAGCCTCCTAATTAGCAATTAAGTATACAATTACATCAACAATATGCTAACGAGGCCTTGCTAATAACTAGCTGGATCCTCATCAACAGAGGCCTTTGATTGCTGTAGTCTTGGAGGGACTACAGGCGTTTGTTCTCTGAAATGAATGAACATGTAAGATGTGTTAAATGGAATGAACAACAGTATAAATTTACGTGGAATCAAACACAATCAAGTTCAAGAGTAGCAGCAAGGACGCAAACCAACAAATGAACCCTTGAGAGTATTCTTCAGTGTATTTACTCTATAGTCTCACTGTCAAGCATGGAGATAAGGTCAAAATGTCAACTCTTTAAATTGAGGGCATTTCCAGCACGACTTATATGCACAAATACTTGTTGAAAAGGTAGACCTACATTTCACATTTCTCATTTATCCAAGCCAAGTAAAGTACAAAGATAATTGTACCAACAGTTACAAATAAAAAGTATATTCGTCAGAGAAAGAAAAGAGATGGTTCATTAACCCCTTTGGGGTCTGAGGGTATATTCAGACTCTGATATTGTTGTCAATTTAAACTAATCTGAATCAATGGAAGCCTGCGCCTTTGCCCCTCACCTTCCGCTCTCTGTGTGTTGCCATTCAAAATCCCTTCGACACGGGTAACAACAAACTTCGAGCTAGCAAACTACATGCTGAAAATGGCAAGTTTTCAATAAAATTTGGATCGCGCAACAAGGCAGGGCTGCTTGCTTCTTTCGGGGAATGATTATAAAGACTTTCAAAGAATATGTTTACAGCATTTACGATCTAGTAACTGGGATGTTTTGGGTCCGAACGGGGGGATGGCTGTGGACAAAATACACACAGCTATACACTGGTAAAAGCAAATGACGTTTACCCATGTATCAAGCTTATTGAAATAAATTTAATAATTTCACGTTACTGTATTGTGTGAACAGTTAACGTCAGTTAACTCAATATTACTGACAAATTCCATAGTGCATCAGCATAGCCATACAAAATAAAAATAAATATCAGTTGAATACTGTTCTATATGTGAATGCAGTGAAAGACTGTTGGAAGATTGTTAGATATATGTGAGTGTGTTTGAGTTCTGACGTATTGATTTATTTATGTATTGTTTATTTATCAGGGACATTACCTATAACATTATCACAACCAAATATGAGAGATGCAAAGTTTTTTAGGACGTCTAGCCTCCGCTAATTTGCAGTCCTTGTCCCTGGTCAGGCTTTTACAAAAACAATCACAGCATCAAACACAGCACAACAAATAGTCTATTCAATTCTCAAAGAACAAAATGTGTGTCATGATTGTTAGATCTGTTATGTTTCCTGTTTTATTTTGAAGTCTGTCTTGTCTCCCTTGTCTTGTCTAGTTTACTTCCTGTCTTTAGTTTTCCCTCCCTTGTGATTGCCCTAATGTGTTTCACCTGTTTGCCCAGCCTACTGTCACCTGTCCCTTGTTAGTCCTCGTTACCTGCTTTATTTAGTCTCTGTGTGGTCTTTGTCTGGTGTTGGATCATTTCATTCTGTTTGCCGTGCTTTCTGTTTCTTGTCGTTTAGTTCAGTTCCTGGCTGTGTGGATTATTGCTCCTAGTGTTCCTCTCTTTAATAAATCTCTTTAACTGCATTTGGGTTCAAGACTCCAACCTCTCCACAATGGCCAAGACCAGAGAGCTGTGTAAGGACATCAGGGATAAAACTGAAGACCTTCATAAGGCTGGGATGGGCTACAGGACAATAGGCAAGCAACTTGGTGAGAAGGCAAGGACTGTTGGCGCAATTATTAGAAAATGGAAGAAGTTCAAGATGACGGTCAATCTCCCTCGGTCTAGGGCTCCATGCAAGATCTCACCTCGTGGGGCATCAATGATCATGAGGAAGGTGAGGGATCAGCCTAGAACTACACGGCAGGACCTGGTTAATGACCTGAAGAGAGCTGGGACCACAGTCTCAAAGAAAACCATTAGTAACACACTACGCCGTCATGGATTAAAATCCTGCAGTGCATGTAAGGTCCCCCTGCTCAAGCCAGCGCATGTCCAGGCCCGTCTGAAGTTTGCCAATGACCATCTGGATGATCCACAGAAGGAATGGGAGAAGGTCATGTGGTCTGATGAGACAAAAATAGAGCTTTTTGGTCTAAACTCCACTCGTCGTGTTTGGAGGAGGAAGAAGAAGAAGAAGAAGAAGGATGAGTACAACCCCAAGAACACCATCCCAACCGTGAAGCATGGAGGTGGAACCATCATTCTTTGGGGATGCTTTTCTGCAAAGGGGACAGGACGACTGCACCGTATTGAGGGGAGGATGGATGGGGCCATGTATCACGAGATCTTGGCCAACAACCTCCATCCCTCAGCAAGAGCATTGAAGTTGGGTCGTGGCTGGGTCATCCAGCATGACAACGACCCGAAACACACAGCCAGGGCAACTAAGGAGTGGCTCCGTAAGAAGCATCTCAAGGTCCTGGAGTGGCCTACCCAGTCTCCAGACCTGAAACCAATAGAAAATCTTTGGAGGGAGCTGAAAGTCCATATTGCCCAGCGACAGCCCCAAAACCTGAAGGATCTGGAAAAGGTCTGTATGGAGGAGTGGGCCAAAATCCCTGCTACAGTGTGTGGAAACCTGGTCAAGAACTACAGGAAACATATGATCTCCGTAACTGCAAACAAAGGTTTCTGTACCAAATATTAAGTTCTGCTTTTCTGATGTATCAAATACTTATGTCATGCAATAAAATGCAAATTAATTACTTAAAAATCACACAATGTGATTTTCTGGATTTTTGTTTTAGATTCCGTCACTCACAGTTGAAGAGTACCTATGATAAAAATTAGACTTCTACATGCTTTGTAAGTGGGAAAACCTGCAAAATCAGCAGTGTTTGTGTCTAGAACACGCACACACACACCTCCTGTTATACACTCACGTTAAGATGGTCTCTCTCTCTCTCTCTACCTCTGATTACCAGTTTTATCCATTTAGCACTTGGACATATACATTTTTCAAACTTGTAGGTAAACTCCTGCTGAAGCTGTTTTCAATTTAAAAAGTCCGCCCCCTGGGGCACCTGGGTGGCTCACCTGGTACAGCACATGCCCATACTGTATATAGAGGTTCACTCCTCGACGCAGTTGAACCCGCGGCCCTTTGCTGCATGGCATTCCCCCTCTGTCTCCCCTTTCATGTCTTCAGCTGTCTTATAAAATAAAGGCCTAAAATGCCCAAAAAATGATCTTCTGCTCAGTCAATATGTTTGGCAAATTAGCTATTGCTGCTCTGGGGGCTTTCTAGAGCTTAGCATCATGGGAAGATGATTAGCTTACTTCAAGAATCCTGTTGCCTTCAGGAAAAATAGCAAGAGCAGAATGTGGTCTGGGCAGAACCGGGTCAAATATACAGAACAATAAAATGACACCGAACAGTGTGTGTGTGTGTTTATGAGAGTAAGTACATGTGAGAAATGGCTGTGAATAACACCTAACAAGGGGATTCTTCATTTTTTCTCCAATATTTCCTGGTCTTTTTATTGGTCTTTATGGTCCCACAGGAACTTACAGTTAAAGCCACTTGATTGGCTTTTATACTCCCTCAGGGCCAAGCTCAATGGCCCAAGTCAGGACGTGAAGATAGAGAAAAGTGGATTTGGGGGCAATAGTCAACCTTTAGAAATTCGAAATGTACGCTATGTAATCAAAATCTGAAATGTACTCTAAGGAAAGAGCTTAAAGCAACGGAAATAGTTGAAAACTTGGCTGTCTTTTTATGGTTTATGCTGTTGTGTCATAAAGAACAAAGAAAAAGGTCTATTCACCCTCAAAACTCTCATTACATTTTTTATTGTGCTCATCTTTCTTGCTTTTAAAACCCCATGTGGGCAGGGCAGCTCTTTGTCATCCAGTACAACTGTCAGACCTTCAGGCGTTTTAAGGTATAAACCTAAAATTATCTTTGACAGACCGTTAAAGTAAAGTAAAGAAAAGTGTTAATGTCATTACCATGCATGTCATACTGTAATATACAACCGAACAAAGAAATATAGCTGAAATCACGCAGATGCCATTATCTCACATTAAAAAATAAAATGTATTATTTCAATGGAACCTAAAAGTTAGGGAGCATTTATGATACAATGTTCTATGAATGCAGGAGTCAAATGCTGTATTCCTAAGAGCCATTATGGAAAGCTATAGGGTAGTTTATTTGTTGTCTTAACCTTCTATCATGCAGATTTCTCAACCGAGGCTTCAGTGTTAATGTAGATGTAGAACATCTCTCATTAGGTCTGTTTATTAGCTAAACATTTGACCTAGCCACGATTAGAGATCAAAACCCTTAGCAAATATATAAATACTATGCATTAATGCTGGCTATCTTAAAACCCATTCTTTATTGTGTGTTGTTTCATATCTCTCTCTTTCTCTCTCTCTCTCTGTCTCACACACAGGTCAACAAGTAGATGTTTCTGTTTTACTAAGAAAACATGACCCCAATGAATAAGGACCATGTCAACCTGATGTCACAAACTGTTCAAAAGCTAGCATTTTTAGCTTTTAGTATATAACAAAGTCATTTTTTTCTCTGATGAAAGCTGATGCTATTTTTAAACTAACTAACTACACCTTACCTTTCCCCAACAAGTGAAATAGAAAAAAGGAGTAACATGTTCATATTAAATTGGCAGAGCTATAAAACTTCGACATTATTTTTCAGTTTCAAACCACAAATTTCAGTAAGAGTATGTAAGCCTATGTGGTTACACCATTGTGTGTGTGTGTGTGTGTGTGTGTGTGTGTGTGTGTGTGTGTGTGTGTGTGTGTGTGTTGTCCAGTAAAATGCCAACGTACCCACTTGGGACTTTAGTGGGGGAGAAAAGTAGATCGACCAAACAGAAAAACTGTTGATGTGGACATTATTCCAAAATCACAGTGTGTGTGTGTGTGTGTGTATGTGTGTGTGTGTGTGTGTGTGTGTTCCTGTGTGCATGCATGTGTAAGTCGAAGCATACTGTGCTGTTTAGATCGCTGTGGGACCTTTTAGTGTTTTGGTCAGACAACATCATATATCATGTCGGTTTTTATAACCGAAAGAGCTGTCTGAAAAAGAGCAAGAGAAGTGTGTGTGTGTGTGTGTGTGTGTGTGTGTGTGTGTGTGTGTGTGTGGGTGGGTGGGGGGGGGGGAGATGAGAGGAGGAGAGGCAGGTAGGAGACAAGGAAAACAAAAGGAAGGCAACAAGGAGGAGGCCACTTGAAATGATTCAGTTTAACAGATGTGAGAACAGGTGTATGTGTAAAATAAAGTTTGGCAGACTTTTTCCTGTTCTTTTCAACATTTTAATCTGACCACAGGCCTCACGCCCGGGGCCTGTTACAGTATCACTGTTGCAATATTTATTACTAGGCGCTTGCAAGATCTTTTCTGACCTTTACTGTCATTATCATCCATATTATGTATTGCAGGTCATGACTATTTCCACACAAGTAGATGAAAAAGTGAGCTATCAAGCAATCACAGCAGAAATAATATGGCTCCTGTTATGGCTTATTCATGTAAAATATCTACATATTATCCTTCCACAGTCAGTGTTCACATGTATGTCAGTCAGTTTAATAATATATATTATAAGGTGCACTCTAAATTCACATCACACAACTCTGCACTGCAAAAAATGCAAATAAAACCGACAAAAAATAAAAATAAAAATGTTTATCAAATTTAACAGACATCCTCCTCCTTTCTTTTCCCAGCTCTGTGTCCAGAACAGTAGTGATAAGCTGCAGCGTTTAGCTGTCTGACAGAGTAAAACATGAATGGAATGAAAATTGAATAATGTGCTCCAGCTCTGTGTGCTGGCTGTTTATGGCTTTATACGCTACTTCCTGGGAGTTCAACCAACTCCCTGTGCAACAACAGAGAGCCAATACGGTCTAAAGAGCTAAACTCCGCCAGTTGACTGAGGACACACACACACACACACAGACAGCAGACATAGCATGTGTGTGTGTGTGTGTGTGTGTGTGTGCGTGCGTGCGTGCATGCATGCGTGCGTGTGTGTGTGTGCAGCCATACATCATTACCTGTGCTGGCAGGTGTAATGCAGAGGGGAGTCTTGTGTTGAAGCTTCAGCCGATCAGGACCGTACAGCCGTACACAGCGCTAAAAAAAGGTCGGTAAGAAATGAAGATGTCAGGATCCTACTGGTCATTACTTTTAATTCCTAACTCTGTGTTAGCTAGGGCTGGGTGTATCACTACAACTTTATTTTTTTTCAATGATAAAATAAGACAAATATTCTCAAGGACAAAAATGCTGACTTTATTTAAAAATCTAAGGCATAACATTTCAGTCCGGTGACTCCATCGAGTCCCCAGACTGAACGTAGAGGTTAGTCAGATGTAGTGCAGTAGTGCAGACACTGACTGACAACATTTGATTGAGTTCTCCTGGGGGCTCAGTGCCTTCAGTATTTTCTGTAGTGCATGCCTTTTTTTTTATCTTTTAAGAGCAGTAATTATTAGTTCTGTTATAAAGGCAGATCCAGATCGCCATGGATCTTAAGAGAAACAGGATTCTTGCTGAACTCCTAATGTTTTAAACCCATGATCCGAAGGAACAATAAGCTCTAAGCTGTTTTAAAAACGCCTCAGATGTTAGTTTAAAGCACATGGAAGGTTTTAGATTGCCATGCACTTAGGAGAAGCAGGATTCTTGCTGGATTACTGGGTGTACATGACATTTTTTAAACTCATTATTATTTATGTAAAATGTATAAATTCTGGCAAGAGATTTGTTTTTTGGCACACTCGAAGAGGACATTACAAAGTGATGCAGTGTTTTTGCGGTTCAGAATGTTTTGCTGCTGGTGTGATCTCATTATTTCTCCATTTCTGCCTTCACCGACCTATACAGAAACTCTAACTTTTAGGGGCAGCAGTAGCTGAACTTGAACGCTCCAGTTCCCAAGCCTAGGCCCTTCAGCCCAAGTACTCAGTGTGGATGGGTAGCTGGAGAGATGCCATTTCAGGAACCGAACCCCTAACTTCTTGGGCACCATCCTATGAGGCAGCCAACTCTCTCTGACATCTCTCCACACATGAATGTGTGTGTATTTCAGGCCTGTGTGTGTATAAAATAACAACAGAAGGAATAACACTACATCTGCCCAAGAGGGATTATTAATTAGCAATACCTTCTTTCTCACTTCTTTCCATTTGAAACTTGTTGAGGGAATTTGATCATATCGTGAAAATAAGTAAATAAATACTAAGTAACTATAATACTAAATAGAAATGGTTTGTTACTTTTTCGAGGTTATTACTAAATTAAAAATAGCTGCAGAAAAATCTCAGCAAGTGGCTCAGAGGTAGAGCAGGCGCACAAATACTGAGAGATTTGTGCCTTGAAGCAGAGGTCCAGGGTTCGAGTCCGATCTGTGATGATTTCCTGCATGTCTTCCCCCTCTCTCTCCCCTCTCTCACCTAGCTGTCCTGTCAAATTAAAGGCGGAAAAGCCCAAAAAATAAACTTACAAAAAAAAAGTTGTGTTGTTAACAAATCTGTATTCTGACTATTATACGTAAACTAATCTTATACCCGACTAATCAGCCCAGTCCGTAAATGGGCACTAATGCACTGGGAATAAATAATAATACATTTATTTTATATAGCGCTTTAAAAAAAAAGGTACTCAAAGACACTTTACAAGGTAAAAACTAAGAAATACAATAGCAAGATAAGTATAAAAACATCAATAACAACTAGAGATAAATAGGAAAAAGGTGCAGCAAAACAGTAACACAAACACATGAACTACATTCCTTTGTGTTACTGCCTTGCACCCATATACATTGCAGTTTCCGGTGTCTATTTGTAAGTACCACACTCTTGTATTTGTTTGTGCCAACACCGAATCAAATTGTGCACATTTTTGCTCTTTGCACCACGACCAAAACACATTACAAATCATCATGACACAGACAGAGACATTAAGATAACCAAGACACAAAAAACAAGTCAGCTGTATGGGGACTAATGATGTAACTGTCTGTTTTAATGGACAGACATGTTCTGGGAGGCTGACCTTTCTGTAACTGATAGTATTCATCATTTACCAGTTGTAGAGAAAATATTTTTCTTGCACTTTGAATATGACAAAAAATGACACTAAGCGACATGAAGCCCAAAACAAATGGGAGTTATGGATGGATTCCATAGTAACACAATGTTTAGCATATTTACATTAATGCTGGAAAGAGCACCAAAAAAAGCCAGAATTTGGAAACACATGGTGACCATACAAATTCATACACACACACACACAGACAAGACCCTGAACCTGATCCTGAAGATGGGCTCAGGAATCCCTATAACTGTTAGATCCACTACTGTACATAATTCCTTACAATGAACACTTTTCTGTTTTGTTCTAAAATTAGTTTCCCAGCTACCACATTCTCCAGAGACACTTCATCTAACACTGGGCTGGGTGCTAAAGCTACCAGGCTCTCATTGAAATAAATAGAGGTGGCAACTAGCTGTTTCCCAGTCTGAAAGGCCCTGGGTGTACTAATACTAAGGTATTACTAGTATAATAATGGCGTAGGCGACCTACACATTTTGAGTTAACTGGACAATTATCTCTTTATTCTGAGCTCATATTGGGTAAAGTTTCGCCCTCCTACGTAGTTCCGCTCAATTTTCATTGTCCTTCAGTACTCCGTCTGGGTTTGCGGTATATTCTTGGGTTTTCTCCGGCCAAATCTTTGGCGGTCCAATCAGCGAACAGAGGGAGTGGCTGAGAACGATGACATTGAGGTCGTGCGCTAGTTTGAGTGGTAGTTCCGTAATGGCGGCGGAATATCCAGAAGTTAAAGCCCGAGCAAGAACAATATTTGTTGAGTTGTGTTGGTGGCCATGATGTTGTGGCCCTCCTCCCCACGGGGTTCGGGAAAAGTTAGATTTTCCAGCTCGCTCCGTTAGTGGTGAAGCAGTTGGAGAGTGGCTCTGGGCAGATCCAATAGTTTTAAACTTCAGCAGAGTACCTGCTTTCAAGGAAGTTGAAGAGTGGAGAGTGGCCAGACTCTCTGGACAAATGAAATGGACCAGAGTCTGGTAGGACCAGGCTAGGTGAAGTTGCTGTCACACCTGTAATTCAGATCATTTGGTCCAACAAAGTAAAGACGAGGTTAAGCATGCCGTCATGTGGACTGACAGGTGACTCATGGATTGGACAGTTTTGACAGCTGTCATCCTGCATCATTCAAACTACATGGACCAGTGTTGGGGAGGTTACTTTTGATGTAATAGGTTACAGATTACTAGTTACCCTGTTAAACGTGTAATAAGTACGAACACTTTTTGATGACTTTTATAACAAATGTACAATTTGCTCTGTAATATCATATTCAGTAAATCAAAAGAATAAAAATGTAATAGAATAAAATAATATAATAAAATAAAAGAGCCGATTCAGAAAATGTTTACTACTATATTTATTCAAAAATAAAAAGTAGTGGGGTGACCTCTAGGTCACCCAGTAAGAGCGTGCGCCCCGTGTAGGCTGAGGCTGAATGCGACCTGCGGCCCTTTGCTGCATGTCATGCCCCATCTCTCTCCCACCTTTCCTGTCTATCCACTGTCACTCTGAAATAAAGGGAAAAAAGCCCCCCAAAAAATACATTCTTAAAAGAAAATAAAAATAAAAGTAGTGTTGAACAGTTCCCTAATTATTTCACAAAAAAGGAGCTTGCTAATGATAATACCAATGATAACTGCCTACAGACCCTAGGTCCCAGACCTCCAGGCAGCCCTCCTGAACCAGCTGATGCTCAAGCCCTGATCCAACAGTAAGGCCCGGTTTGGAACTGGTTAAGTCCTCTGGGAGGCCCGAGCTGGACTTGGTTAACTTGTTCTTATACTGCACTGTAAATTTAATTATCGTCTTTTATCCGTTTTATTTTTTTTAAAATCATTTTTAACTGCTCTTTAATGTTTTATGTAAAGCACTTTGAATTGCTCTGTTGCTGAAATGTGCTATACAAATAAAGCTGCCTCGCCTTGCAGAGATGCATAAGGTGCATCAGGTGTGTTAAAAACATAACCAGATGACTATGTTATTAACTACTATTGTTGTGTTATAGATTTATTTTCCACTGCTCTGGGCCAATCCACTGATGATGATGCCACATAGAAAATCAATATGTATAACACAGAAGCATTAGGAAGTCTTCTTCCTGAGCTATTTGGAACTTAATTTGTGTGATGAACATCGTTTTTATCAGAAAAAAACTGGGCTATAAACTACAGCACCCCGTGGCATCCCATGCATTGACTCGTCCAGATGCTTTCCACATTGTTTTTTTCACATTCATACGACTTAGTATAGTATATATACGCCTGTATATCGGCAGGGAAAAACATGTAAAATAAGTTTTTACTTAGTAAAGCATATATTTTGATTTAACCCCTTTTTAATCACCAACATTTTGTTTAATAACTGTAATTTCATCACACATTTTTTCTTTATTATGTATTGCCGTGACATGTAACTAGTTACCCACCAACACCGGTGGTGGGTCATGCAGGTCATACAGCACTTTACCAAACCTATGCGTTGATTCATTTTATGATGTGAATACAGACAATTAAAAACAGGACAAAAGGAGGCTTCTTCTAATGGAACATTACAAAGAGATAATTGATGTGTGGTTTCTACGTTTCACTAACTTTCATACTCCTATGAGTTCTTCCTTCTTTCATGATCAGCAGACACATTTACTGTAAAGTAACTTTTTAACTCTAATCACATTTCTACTATCACATAACCCTGTTAGTCCGCTTTTCTTTCACACCACAAACAAACCGCGCCACAGTCATATAGTCACCACAGTCGGATTATCATATTAAAAATGATACCGGTATTATAGTAAATGGTGATATGGCACACCCCTAGTTTAAGGAACACCGCACCTCTAGGAAGAAGCAGAAAATGAGCAGGAGAGGACTGCAGCCCTCTCACACATACATGCACACCCACACATGATGTGCTCAACTGACACATGTTCATTCTGCATTTCACCCTTTCATATGGCTATTCTTTCAGCATAATTCACACCAGAGGTGAGATGTCAGTGGTGTGTAAGCACTACAGAATGATCCATCCTTTTAATTATACCCCGTCTCAGTCATAGCATCACTTCATCTTCAGAAGCTGTTGTCCCGAAGAGCTGAAAGGACAGCCATCTGCCAAATGATTTTCAACTGAATCATTAATATATATAGACAACTGATAACATTTTCAATGCTGCATTCATTTTTCTTCACACAATCAGCACAACAAAGGTCAATCAGGGTGTTTACATGCACAGCAGTAACCGGGTTATGCCATTTCTCCCCGTATACTGTACATGAGCGGGAAAGAATGGGAAGAATGGCGGGAGTAACTCTACCTCCAGTACAATAGGTGGCGCTCTTCCAGCGCACAACTGGTCAAACTATGCATTTTTCTTCCAGTTGACTTATGTCTAAATTACACCAACCGGCCACTTAATAAGTACAATTTAACAACGTGTTTCATTCACACACACTTGTCACAGCGTAGGAAAGCACAGTGCTCTCGCCAGATGACTGACAACTTTGTTTGGCTTATTATCTGTAATCAGTGTCACCCAGTGTCAGTGGAATTGGCAAGCTAGCTAACTTACTTTAACGTGAGCCAGCGGCTGCAGCGGGCTGCGTGCTCGTTCACTCTGATGTTGAGACACAGCGTTGACAGCCTGGAGACGGACAATGTGTTGAGCCATCTGCTGTTTTGTTTCGTTGTATCATAGCAACAGTCACAGCGCTTATGGATTATTTCTGGGTCAAAAACCACTGCAGCGGCGTGGGGAGGGGCAGTTATTACCTACGGAGCATGCAGCGAGGCTTCACCAAATCTTACTCCGGTTAGGTGTATACATGGAGGAATACCCCGGTTACTGAAGGAGTTGTCTAGGTCTGTTAACCGCGTTATGAGAACTCCGATTTTAACAGGGGTAAGGTGTTAACATGGCGTTTGAGAAATCTGCATGTCAACGTACTGAATGTGAACATTGCCGATTTTAGACCCTTTAAAAAGCGGTTTTAAACACGTTAACGTTGTGAAATGGTCGCAGTTTGCTTATGTTTAGGCACCTAAACTACTTAGTTAAGTTTAGAAAAACATTGTGGTTTGGGTTCAAATTGTGACAAGTGACACTAAACGTGACGTTCGTAAAGTAAAAAAAAAAAACTTGCCATTAACTTTTATTTTCAAACAGGACACAAACCCCGGTCTACTGGGTGAAAGTCCTGTGTTTGTTTGTTTTCTTCCCTGTGCACTCACTTGTGTAGGTAGAGAGGACTAGCTAAAGCTCTCTTCAACATAGCACCACTTTATCATCTCCACTAGAAGAGTAGGAGAGACCTGCTACTTTGGTCCCTGCAAACCTGTCTCTTCTCTCCCTTATTGGGCCAAAAACTCCCGGACCTTTTCTCCCTCCTCTGGAGGACGAACATGTGCAACAGTGTGGTCTGTTAATATGTTTCATAAAGCATTGCCCCACACTGCACACACCCATCTTGTATTCATGATTTTTTTCCTGCTTTAAGGAATAACATTAAAGCTAAACTGCCCCGTCTATCATCTACAGAGAGAGCTATTACACTTTTCAATAGGACCTATTTACATTTACACAAAGCCATAAAAATACTTTTAAACTACCGATCAAGCTGTTTGCATTCAATGCAGTCTGAGCAGGATTGAGCAGGTGTGTGACACAACTTTAAGTCCTAGTAAGGTTTGAAACAGAATTTCACAATGACGCTTGATTGTTGCAGACAAGACCCCCACTGTCTTTCTCCTCCCCCTACGATGCAGCCACATTTACAATGCAGAAGTCACAGAAATACTCAACAGACTAGGCCTGCAAGGTATGAGGATACGTGCGATAACATTGTTCTGTGTTGCAACATAGATGGGACTTGCGAAAAATAAACAAATATTGAAGTGTGCATATCAGCTATATATTTCCTATGTCAGCCTGGCTGTCTTTAAATTCAGAACCGGATTAGAATACAATATTTTAAATGTTGTTTATAGAGCAGCAACGTCATGGTATAAACTCATTAATATGTCACTGCAAACAATCTAAAATGTCAATAAAATAAATCATATTCCTGACATCAAAATACTGAGTGATGTTTAGAAAGAATGAAGAGCACAGACATCAATCCTAGATGCTTCCCATTCAAATACATTAGGTGCTGACCATCACGAAAAAAAAAAAAAAAAAGAGATACACGTGTCCGTGTACACGAATCAATAGATTAAATGACGTGAACATTTCACGAACTGCTGTGAAACTGGGCTGTACATTTAGCCAGAGCCAGTTGATCTCTGCCTCTCTTTTGTCCAAATCACATACTTCTGAAGCTCAACCATTTTAATTGTTGTGATTGTTCAACAAAATAGGTAAATGCCAAGAAATGTCAAATTAACAGTTCCACCCACTACAGAATGAAGTCAAAATAAAATGAAAACTGCAAGCAGCGTTGGACGGGCCCTCGGGCCTCTGCGCGCGTCGGGGTTACTGGCGGACGCCGCTCCTTGCGACCGTGCATTTGCGCGGCACTCAGACACTGCAAATCGACACCAATGAAAAGGGAACTCCCGAACGATACCTCACACAAGACTCTACGTCATACAGTTCATTAGCTGTGAAAGGGGGCGTGGCCAAAGCATAGGGGTCGGGGCAAACCTTTACCAATAAAAAATGAACTCTCTGCTGAGTTCATTGATACCTCACATAAGACTCTACCTTAAACGGGTCACCAGTTATGAAAGGGGCGTGGCTACAGCATAGGGGGGCGGGTCAAACCATCACTAATGAATAAGGAACTCTCTGCCGAGTTCAATGACACCTCACACAAGACTCTACCTTAAATGGGCCACCAGTTATAAAAGGGTGCGTGGTTTAAGCATAGGGGGCAGGCCAAACCATCAACAATGAAGAAGGAACCCTCTGCTAGTTTGAAAACTAATTTTGAACTTTCAATTCAAAATGGCAGACTTCCTGTTGGATTTAGGGTACGGCTCCAATTATGTTTTTTGTACGTCTTGACATGCTACATATGTGTACCAAGTTTCGTGAGTCTGTGTTTCGACCGCCAATTTTGATGAGTTTTTAAGTATGTTAAGCCCCTCAAAAAGGCGATTCATTTGCTGGAAGAAAGGAAAGGAAGAATTCCTTCAGTTTCAACAGGGCCTTCGCCGCTGTCAGCGATCGGGCCCTAATAATGTCTAAATACTATCTATTTCTGCCAGCACTCTGTCTTTCAGGGAGCCTCTTGATCCAGGGCACTACCCTGTGTTCTTCAGTTTTGCAGTCTACCATATCTACATTCATATTTTTATTTAAGCTGCTTTAAATTGCACTATTTCCAGATTCCGTTCAGGCAATTACAAAGCTACAACAGCTGTCCTTACTGACAGAGGGTCCTATTTTCCGTCGCTGGTATGTTCCTGATCATGAAATTGGCTTTGCCCGTCTGTCTGGTATTTTGGTGCCCAGCACACAGCATGGTGCACAGGTGGGAGGAGAGTTGAATAGGGTTTTAGACTGCGCTGAAAATAGACATCATAGAAATAGTTTCTGGTGTAACTCCACTGCTGACACTTTCATTCTTTCAACAACAGCAAACAAAACACTTGGAGCAAATATGCTGCAATAATGGAATCGTGATTAAAACCTAAATGTGTGACATCTCCAACCTGAGATAGAATAGAATTAAGATGGAAAAAGCATCACAATGATATATATATATGATATAAATGTCTTCACCAAATCATTTTTCATTATTCATTGGATTAATTAACTGTTAATAAACATGTTTGATGTTGTGTGTACCAGACAACATTCCTCTACATTTGTTGAGCTGTACAATATTATGCTGCATCATTGTGATTGGCAGAGCTGTTTCAGAGAGATGTGAATTGCCTGACAAATACATGCAAATGTGGGCAAATACGTGCACTAGGAGATGCCCACCCAGGACCTAGGACCTCGTTGCCCTTAAGTAATGGATCTAAATTCCAGGTATTTCTTTTTCTAAAGGGTAGTGTTGGAGGAAATGGTATACTTTCTTTAAAATATGCAGTTGTGATGTCACAAAGGGCTTGGCGATATGACAAAATATTAGGGGTGTCACGATTCTCCAAATGGTTGATTCAATTTGACTTTTAAATTTAGGTCAAGATTAGGGGTGAACCTGCATATTCGTTCGGTAGGTAGGTTGGGGTTTTCAGGCAATTTAATGAAGGTACACACAGCACAGTACACAGTGTATACAATTATTGGCTGTGTGTAAAGTTAACAGCACTGCCTGGCTGAGTCCTCAAATGACTTCTCTCCTGTATAACTATGAGTTACCCTGATACTTATTCCATGGAGAGAGTCTTTTCACTCAGAGAACCAAGGTTACAACATAACCAAGCGTTTTCTGGCAGTAGTTGAGACCAAATGTTTTGTACTTGAATTTGTCATTGTACAGTAGACAGAGAGAAATAAAGCTTATTTTACTAATGTTTCACAGTGATTACGTTCTAAAGCACAAATAAGCATCAAACAACTCAACAGATGATTTTTGTGAAGACAGATGCTATTTTCGCCTCCTCTGCATTGCATTAATTGCAGCACTAAACAAGGAAGTAGGCTACTCTAGTATCGCTTTATGACCATTATAGGACGAATGGAGAACATTTCTCTTTGTTTAATGTCATTAAAAGTAAAGTTATGTTTTGCTGTCCGCTTCCCAACTCATTTTAACAGAGAAAGAGAGTGGTCTGCGCAAGACAGCGCCACATTGAACTGCACGCATACAGTCAGGTCCATAAATATTGGGACATCGACACAATTCTAATCTTTTTGGCTCTATACAACACCACAATGGAGTTGAAATGAAACGAACAAGATGTGCTTTAACTGCAGACTTTCAGCTTTAATTTGAGGGTATTTACATCCAAATCAGGTGAACGGTGTAGGAATTACAACAGTTTGTATATGTGCCTCCCACTTTTTAAGGGACCAAAAGTAATGGGACAGATTAACAATCATAAATCAAACTTTCACTTTTTAATACTTGGTTGCAAATCCTTTGCATTCAATTCCAGCCTGAAGTCTGGAAGGCATAGACATCACCAGACGCTGGGTTTCATCCCTGGTGATGCTCTGCCAGGCCTCTACTGCAACTGTCTTCAGTTCCTGCTTGTTCTTGGGGCATTTTCCCTTCAGTTTTGTCTTCAGCAAGTGAAATGCATGCTCAATCGGATTCAGGTCAGGTGATTGACTTGGCCATTGCATAACATTCCACTTCTTTCCCTTAAAAGACTCTTTGGTTGCTTTCGCAGTATGCTTCGGGTCATTGTCCATCTGCACTGTGAAGCGCCGTCCAATGAGTTCTGAAGCATTTGGCTGAATATGAGCAGATAATATTGCCCGAAACACTTCAGAATTCATCCTGCTGCTTTTGTCAGCAGTCACATCATCAATAAATACAAGAGAACCAGTTCCATTGGCAGCCATACATGCCCACGCCATGACACTACCACCACCATACTTCACTGATGAGGTGGTATGCTTTGGATCATGAGCAGTTCCTTTCCTTCTCCATACTCTTCTCTTCCCATCACTCTGGTACAAGTTGATCTTTGTCTCATCTGTCCATAGGATGTTGTTCCAGAAATGTGAAGGCTTTTTTAGATGTTGTTTGGCAAACTCTAATCTGGCCTTCCTGTTTTTTGAGGCTCACCAATGGTTTACATCTTGTAGTGAACCCTCTGTATTCACTCTGGTGAAGTCTTCTCTGATTGTTGACTTTGACACACATACACCTACCTCCTGGAGAGTGTTCTTGATCTGGCCAACTGTTGTGAAGGGTGTTTTTCTTCACCAGGGAAAGTATTCTTCGGTCATCCACCACAGTTGTTTTCCGTGGTCTTCCGGGTCTTTTTGGTGTTGCTGAGCTCACCGGTGCGTTCTTTCTTTTTTAAGAATGTTCCAAACAGTTGATTTGGCCACACCTAATGTTTTTGCTATCTCTCTGATGGGTTTGTTTAGATTTTTCAGCCTAATGATGGCTTGCTTCACTGATAGTGACAGCTCTTTGGATCTCATATTGAGAGTTGACAGCAACAGATTCCAAATGCAAATAGCACACTTGAAATGAACTCTGGACCTTTTATCTGCTCCTTGTAAATGGGATAATGAGGGAATAACACACACACCTGGCCATGGAACAGCTGAGCAGCCAATTGTCCCATTACTTTTGGTCCCTTAAAAAGTGGGAGGCACATATACAAACTGTTGTAATTCCTACACCGTTCACCTGATTTGGATGTAAATACCCTCAAATTAAAGCTGAAAGTCTGCAGTTACAGCACATCTTGTTCGTTTCATTTCAACTCCATTGTGGTGGTGTATAGAGCCAAAAAGATTAGAATTGTGTCGATGTCCCAATATTTATGGACCTGACTGTATGTGTCTTGGCCGAGAGAGAGAGAGAGAGAGAGAGAGAGGCAGCGGTACTCTCTAACGTTCTAACTGGGTATTACATGCAGCTTTTTTCTTCTGCTATCGCTCTGCAAAAGTAAACTCAGAGTCAACTGCCGGGGGATCTTCTATGCTAACTTATGTAATGATATCACGAGACACTTTTTACCTCGACGAAAAATTTCGAAGAATCTCGCGAGACCTCGTGGGATATTGCCCAGCCATACATATAAATATAAAATAATGAATACATAGGGTACAAATTAAAGCACTATTCAACTGACATAATATCTGAATAAGTCATCTGAGAAAAAGGTAAACCTAGAAACAGTTTTAACCGATCAGTTGACCTTTGACACTGTAATGCTGGATCTCACATAAAAAAAATGCAGAAGTGAGTAGCATCCATATCAAGCTACAGTACCTCACTAGTTTATCCATAACAGTAACTTTGCAAACAAAAAGTGTCTAGTGTAGTCTCACACATGCCAGAACAGCCCCCACTGTCACCTTCTGCCACGCTTCAGCTTCTGTGTCTTCTGCCACTGGGGGCTCTAACCTTTGCTGTGCCCACCAACTCTCTTAGAACAGGTCGACTTGAGTCCACTGCTGCGGTCAGACTAATCAACCTGCCATCTGGAGTGTCACACCAATAGAAACAGCTGAAAAGCAATTTTAGGCCACGTACATTACATAACCTGCCACTTTAACAGCTGAAAAAAGCATCATAAGGCATCACCAAGACATAGATCTATAGACAATATAAACTCCACTGCAGTTACATTTCACTAACACACACATTAAAGCAAAAAGATTGCCTGCACAATTTGCCCACAGCATTACACACACACACACACACACACACACACACACACACACACAGCTACGTTGCTAGGCCACTCAGGGGTTGTTGACATCCCGCTTTGTACAGTGAGTTCCAACCGTCAATGACTTTGTTGGAGTACTCACCAGTCCACTCAACCTCTCTTGTCCCACTGTGACCCACAAAGTAAAAACATGTTGAGGTGAATGAGCGCTCGGCTGTTACAGCTGTGACACGGATGGTCAAAACAGCCTCACGCACCACATCTGATGAGTTTATCAACCTCAGCCACCAATAAATGCCTGTAGTGTGTAAGACTAGAAAAGGTCTATACAAATGTAGTCCATTTATATAAATATTATGTTTAGTACAATTGGGCTGTTCAGACCGGCGTGGAGCTCCACGGTCGACTTGCAATCTAGTCTCTGGTTAAATTTATCCACAACTCGCAAGTGAATCTGGTGAGACAGCACATTGATAATCTATTCTAAACTATATAAATATATTATACAGTTTCTAATATAAATCATCTGATATTGCACTTTTGCTTTTTCACTTTGACACCAAATCCTCTGCCATCATCTTGTCGGTCTCATCAGGTGATGAGTGAAATCTGCTATTGCGTAAGCTACTGTTAAATGGACTGCATTAATAGTTTTATTCTTTTCCAATTTTTCCTTCACACATTTTCACATATACACACACCGATAGCAGCATTGGGATTGCCTATTGTCTATAATGAAATCCAAATTCAGCAATTATAAAAATGAATGAGGAAACATTTCAGAATAAATATAGCCTTAATAAATTCTTCAATTGTTTCACAAATTGTTGGTTAATATGTATATTTCACACACTGTATTTATAGGATTATTTATTTCACGTCTTTTTAATTTATTTACTATTCACTTAAAGTTGACATACTGTTGATGTCTTCACAGTTAATAGGAAGACTATTTTTAATGAAATGAGATCTACAGTCAAGGTCAGAAGCGACACCACAGTGTGGCTGATGTCCACAAGAGGAGAGAATGACAAAGGATGAAAGCAAAGTGTGAGATGTGGTGAGGTGTTCTCTGCTACATGCATTTGCACATGAAATGGATGCTCATGCTGGTCCACACTGTTCATGACTTCCCATCTTTCCTTTTGCAATTGAGATACTGGACTGGAGCATGGTGAGATTTCAGACACGCACAGTACAGTTCATACACACACTAGTGTTTAAGCCTGGCTGAGCACCAATGAGCCTGCATTAATGTAACCAACCAGCCAGCAAGAGGCACACACCACCGTGTGTGTGTGTGTGTGTGTGTGTGTGTGTGTGTGTGTGTGTGTGTGTGTGTGAATGCTAATATAACCAGTCAGCCGGCAATAGAGCCACACTTTCAATGCAGGGTGGCAATGACCTTTTAGCACACTCATAAATACACAGCCATTTGGGTTGTATGTTTCTTTGCTGGATACATATCCACTTGCACAAATAGCTCCAGAGTGTATATATATATCTGTGTGTATATCTATATATGTATATAAGACTGGTTCAGGATACTCAACGGGTGCCCGCAAGAAATCTCATCTCGTCGCATTGGTGTAAACTGGCAGCTTTCAGAACGTTGCAGACCGGCGCATTGCAAATAGATTCAAGTTTCAAATCGTCTCATCATGAATCTTTGGTCTGCACTAGGCTGAAGTACACATTTGTTAATGTTGTCTGTTACTGTTAACTGGGGCTTTGCAATGACAGTACACAGCTGATTCTAGCAGTCACATCCAAGTAGCAGCACAATTAGAATTAAAACATACAATATGTATGTTTTAATTCTAATTGTACTGCCGCGACATTCCATTGCCTTGCAGTGGACATTACATGTTTTTCTGATTCTGATAGGAGAATTAAAGTCAACTTCAAAGGTCTGATTTTTTTCAATCAATTTTTAATGTTGAAAGTAAACAAAAGCTGAACATGCACAGCTCTAGTGAGGAATAGATAATCAATGACTAATTTGAACATTCATATTACAAATGATAGTATGAAAAAATGACAAAATAATCAATATTGAAGACAGATGATGAGGACAGATCATCTCAACATATGCTCTGGGAGAGCACTCTAAAAGCTCTGAAAAGGCCCGCTGACATCCTGATTTTTTTTGTTGAGACGATCAAACTCCCAATGCTTCAGTAGCCACATCCAAAATGCTATGAACCGTTGACTTTTCATTCTCCTCATTAGGACAAATACCGTCTTTTTTGCTCTTGCGGCACAGAATGTCAATGTCACCAATATGAAATGTAAATAATGTGAATTTGTAATGCATAAAAAAAATCTAGATTTTTAGATTTTTCTTCTTCTTCCCGTCTGGATTATAGTAGTGTGAAACAGCACATTGTCATCAGAACAAATCTATTTGATCTATTTTGTATTTACATCAAGACTTACAATTATATATGGCCGAAAAAATCTAATATCATGATATTGTTGACCAAATACCTCAATATCGATATTGCGACAATATTGTAAGGTTGACAATTGGTGCTTACAAAAAAAATTTACACTGAGATTTTTGATAACTAATCATCATTAATGTGTATATAATAACTAAGTGGGTAAAGGCAAATAATAGAAAAGCTAGAACAGTCTGGTAAATTCAAAAAATGACATCACTTTACTGTAATCCAGCCATTAAAACCATGGACAGATAACACTTGTGTCATATCACAATATTACGATATCCAAAATCTAAGACTAGGGTTGGGTACGGTTTGAATTTTTACGAACCAATTCCTAAACCGATTCTTGAAAAACCGAAAAATGACATCAAAGAAAGGCTCTTTTATGGAGTTTTTTTTAAATTGAAAATTATTTAAATTTAACAATATATTAACGTTTTAAAGTACTTAAATATACAATAAGTAAACCTAAGTCACCTAACACATAACTACAATAATTTAACAAATAACAGTTACACTATTAACAAGTAACAACAAAATACATTTTGTTGAGTTGGTATGCCAACCAGCTTCAAACTTTAGCAGTTCTTTTGCAGAAAAATGACCATATTTGCCTTCTCTGGCAAGATACTACACCTCTCCTGACTTATGGCATGTCCTGCACAGGAGAAACCTCTCTCAGATGGTGTCCAAGAGGCCTGTACACACAGGGATGAGTTTGAAAGGGCAGACAATTTGGGGAGGCTGTCCCGCTTCCACCACCACCAGGCTACAGGGTCGGCAGAGCAAGTGTAATATGTTTACTAGCGATCACATGCAGTGAATGGTTAAAATGCTTTTACGTCTGTGTTTTGGTGAGCCCAGAGGGAAAATATGGCATTTTAAAAGTAGCCTACATTTACGATAGCTAGCTAACGGTAGACTACAGAGAAAGTGTGATATTTTTACGTCCGTTTCGGAGCGTGTACAAAAAGCCGTCTATCAGCAGTGATTGTAGAGTGCATGTCGGAGAATAGTGCGGACACGCGCTTCACACCGCGAGCGGCACATGCGCCACTCGTCAGAAAAGGGAGAAAGAAAAAAGAGTCTGCCGCTGTCTGGAGCGACAGAGGAACCGGAATTTGCATTCTAATCTAGTCGCATAGGAACCCGTTTCGGTACCCAACCCTATATAAGACGATATCCAGTCTCATATCACGATATTGATATAATATCGATATATTGCCCAGCCCTACTTACAATCACACAGTTGTTTCCTCACTCTCTCTATCTCTCAGACAAACCCAACTGATCCCCCCCTCCCCCCTCCCCACACACACACACACACACACACACACACTGTCAGCGGAGTGTGAGGTCAAGTGTTCCATCAACTCTACCATGTGAATGTCAACTAATAAAGCCCCCTGAAGCTAATGTGTGCTTTGTGATATTGGGCTATATAACTCAAATGGACTTTTGCTGCATTGGCATAAGAGTAATTGAGTGTGTGTGTGTGTGTGTGTGTGTGTGTGTGTGTGTGTGTGTGTGTGTGTGTGTGTGTGTGTGTGTGTGTGTGTGTGTGTGTGTGTGTGTGTGTGTGTGTGTGTGTGTGTCAGTGAGATGAAGGGAAGATAATCGTACCATGTTGTGTGCTTTATTAGACAGCTTGTGTCAGTGAAGACTGTCAGTCTGAGTGAGTGGGGGGTTGTTTGGGTGTTAATTCACCTTATTCAGAAACGTATTTTACAGTATGTACAAGAAAATCTCTCTCACTTACAATGAGCCATTATATTGGAAATGTCACTCTAGTCTTGCTTCCTGAAAATCTACGACACTTAAAATTAACAATATCTATTGCCACCAAAATGTGTTTAAACTTCAATCAGAATCGTATTCTCGTCAGGGTGTAAACACCTCTTTAACAGCATTTTATGTATTGGAATACTTTGTTAGAATCAGTTTATTCGAGGGCCCTCCCTGATGATCAATTTTACAATACAAATGACAACATTTTAGTTGTAATTTTAATTAAATAATAAATTGTATGATTCAAAAATGTTGGTCTCATACTTTGGTCCAGTGAAAATATGAAGTCATAACTAAACTCACATCCAAGTCCACACAAACCTGTGCCACACACCAAACAAATGTAAATCAAAAATGATTGTGCAGTTAAATTCTACAGTTTCTCACCATGTTGGAAATGTGTCCTATTCTCTGGTTACTTCAGCTATGTTAGCTTCCAGCCAAGGAGCACCACATCACTGAATCCTGCTCATTTGTTGCTGGTCAACTTATAACAAGCATGGCCTCTAAAATCTATGTAATGCAAACGCTTCACTTCATCGTAGGCGTAGCCTCAACGACTGCAGGGCAACTAAAATGACTCGGCCAAGGTTAGGGAAAGATTACTTGAAGTTTAAATCTTTGGCTGGTCAACCCAGTTACTTTCAAATGGGATGCAGGCCGTAGGCGTCAAAGTCAAATGTTTCATATGCAGCCATCCTCTTCCACGATCTAAACACCATTACTATTTTGCTGTGCCATTATAAATATATGAATGTATATATATGATGTTTCTTTTTTTGCACACATAAATTACAAGAGAGAGGCTGCTGAACTGAATGCACTGGCAGGAGGTGATTGGCTAACACTGAACGGACAGAGAATTGCAGACCTGACACCAAATCCACGCACAATAATTACACATAGGCATCCAAATCAACACATGAAAGCAGTTGATGAGCAATGACACATACAAAAAAAACACCGTGCGTATGCTAATCAATCATGTTACATGCATTTTTGAAAGATACATCACATTTAAAATTACAAATGAAAAGACATTAGATTATAATTTGGTTTTATGTAATGTTTTATGTAGTCACTGCAGCATTAGAAACGCCAATGTTGTCACATAGACTATAAAAATAAGTTTACAGTGTACACCTGGACATGTGATTGTTGGGAATTAGAGCAGGGCTAATGTTGATGCTGGACACTCTGGCTGCTGGAGAGTGTCAGCTGCACAACACAGCCAGAGTCACTTTGAAAGAAGTGGTGTCTCAGAAGCTTAAGGCCGTTTTATGCTTCTGCGTCGAATCGACTGCATACCCGCGTAGACCCCTCTGCGTCTACGCCAGACCCTACGCTGCAGCCTGACGTGCACCTCTCGAAAAATGTGACTACACGTCGCTCGGCCGTGGCTTGGTAGCGTTGCATTTCCCCCGACTCATTCCCTGGTTCTCCTTCTCCATAAACATGAATTCAAGGAGAGGGTTAACTTCTCCTGCTCCAGATTTCCCACCGTGGTCAGAAAGAACAGAGGAGACTCTTTGTTTCTCTCACTAGGACTCTAGAGTCGGTACTCGCTCCGGAGCTAATCGCCGTCACTCTCTCACTTCTCCCTCGCTCTATCACCCACTCCCCCCCCACACACACACACACACACACACACACACACACGCCGGCTCGACGCACACACCAGCGCACAAGTACAAACATCAGGCCACTTACGTAGCCTCCGCAGAACCATAAAACAAGCTTTACACTAAACAAATGTATCCAGTGTAGCTGAGCCTTGAGGCTGCATGTAAACATAGGCGTTTAACCCAAAGATCACTTGATTAAGACGTTTCCATTGATTTACTAGACATGCTAATTGTTCGGTGCTATTAGCAGCAAAGCCTCACTCACAATGCTGCCTATATTAACCAGTACAGGCATATATCAGTAATACCAGCAGCATTATGAATAATAAAAGTATTGCAGATTTATTTATAACTTAATTTAGATAAACAGTAAAAAAAAAAAAAATTCTATAAATATTGCATAATTGTACGGGCCACCGTCTGCAATTCTCTGTCCGTTCAGGCCAGAAAAAGTTCAGTTAATGCCAAAAAAGAACTCCATATATCCATTCCAGTGTTTCCCTTCCCTTCATTCTGCTGCGACGCACCGCCGTGAGTCCGTGACCGAGGCAAGTGTCTGTGGTTAGTTCACGTCTCTAATAACTACAGGGCAGTCGAGTGTGATATCTAAACTGCTAAAGTCAGTTGAACAGGTGAAGAGGTTACAGACGGTAGTGTATGACATGCTAACGTGCTGACGGTTTCTGTGTTTTTGTGTTTTCAGCTGAGCTAGACAGAGAATATTCCGTTAAAACAGATCGGTGATGCTGTTTTGCCCTCAAAGTTTTCTGTGAAGTTTGCTGAAAGTGATGTAATGTAGCCCCAGTGTGTTTTATGTGGACTGAGCACACAGGCGTACTCGGTTTAAAAAATAGCTTTTTAAATGCTACATTGGTTACCGGTTATACAGTTACTTAGGAGGCAATTTGGCTTTGTGTGCTCTGATTAATTGGGCATGCAGTTACCACACCAGGATATGGATTTCAAAAAAGTAAGGAAAAAGGAAATGTAACAAAAAAAAGTTGTTGGTAAGTGTTGAATTTGAGAATGGAATTTGGTGTGATGGTAGCACGTGAAAGCACATTAAAATGACTAATCCATAGGGGTGTAGATCTCCAGAAGGAGGGAATTAAAGAAAGACGGTGAGCTCAGTCTTTTATCACATTCAAGCCTGAGTCTTGCGAAAGCTGTGAGTTAAAAGCAGACGAAAATAAATAATAAAAAAGGGTTTCTTCTTTTCTTTTTTTCCATGAGTAATGCCACTTGGTCAACTAGAGCAATTTGTCATTAGCTTCAGAAGAAGGCTAAAGTGATTTACTGCTCTGGGGATGCATTGATCTATTATGTGCCCCCACAGTCAAATGAAGTCATCAAGTCCATTTAGCTGATGCAGTGAAGCTGGTATTTGAAAATATTAACAAGTTACATACTTTCTAAAAAAAAAACTAGTTGTGTTGTATTCCTGTAATGTCACCTCTATTTCTATCAGACAACAACATTCAGTTAGCAAATTATTTCACACACACATTTATTTATTTATTTTAAATACGTGATTCAAGTAAACATGATGCCCTTAACAAAGCAAGACAAAAAAAAAGCAAATACACCCCCTGTCCTTAGACACTTAATTCAGGAAAAAACTCTCCCAAGAAACCTCAGGAGTAACAGAGGAAGGATCCCACTCCCTAGACAACAGACGTGCAATAGATGTGTGTACAGAGTACATCAGTAGAAACCTGTTTAAAGCTGCATATAATGGAAAATACCTTTAAGTAGTTTTATCACACTATGGAATTTACAGTTCAAAAAACTGAAACATTGCGTAAATGCAATTGGTGCACAATTATTATTCATCCATTGCACTTTTTTTACTCTCACACACACACACACAAACTATGTGCATACATTTTCGCTTTGAGGGCTCTCATGGTAATTATTGACAACTTGGGTTTTGCAAACTTCACAGGACAATGTAATGACTTCCATTCATTTATACAATGTGCTGAATGCAACTCCGTGATGAAAATAATGCCAATTTAGAGCAACTATGTCACCTATAAGAAAAGTCCTCCCAAATGGGACATAATGCTACTGGGATTACAATACAAGCGATCAGAAAATGCTACTTTCTAGGGCTGCACGATTAATCTAATCGCAATTGCAATGTCACTGCGATTACATAACCGCAACAATTGTGCGATGTGAGTAAACAAAAAGGTGTGCCTTGTGCGTGACACTCTGTGTGCACTGCACTCTCCAAGTTGTAACAACCTGTCACAGTGTTTGATGTAAACTCACTTTACATTGGGTTTGCTATCTCTTTTTCCTTTCGCTTTTCCGTCACACAGCCACTACGCTAACTCCGACACCGCTCACGGTCGCTCTCCTCGCCTCACCAATCGGGCACTGACGTCACTCCCTTTCCTGCAGTTCTCGCTCTCGCTACTGCTTGATTTATGGTTGTGTGTTGAACCTACGTTGAATCTGCCCTCTAAATTACGCTACCACGTAGATATATTAAGCGCGCTCCTCGTAACAACGTCCACAGAAGATGACCAGTGACCAGGGTTAATGACTCGGTGTGTTTAGGCAGTAGCGTTTGTCGGTTATGGTCACGTGAGTCTCAGAAGTGTAGAGTGTTTCAGAGCATGCAGACAACAGAGGTTGTACACAGTATATTTTGTAACTTAATCACTAGTACTAGGTTTAGTAATATTATATTACACCCATCTTGAATGTCATCGTTCATAAGGGCATACAAAATGTAATAATTAAATAACCTTGTATTTTTGTTATTTAATTTTCTAAAATATTAAGTCTAGGGTGCATGGGTTGCTCACCTGCTTGAGCGTGCGCCCCATGTACAGAGGCTCAGTCCTTGCCGCAGCAGCAGCGGGTTTGATTCCAACCTGTCACCCTTTGCTGCGTGTCATTGCTTGTCTCTCTCCCCCTTTCCTATCTTCGGTCTAATAAAGGCCTAAATGCCCAAAAAATTATCTTAAAAAAAATAAAATAATAATAATAGATATAATATATAATAATATATATAATATATTATAATATCAATTCTTCTTAAGCTCTTTGTATGTAAAAAATTGTATTAGCTTATTTTCTGCATTTTCAAGAAAACTCAGGATATCATTATATCGCAATCGCAGCATTGTAAATCGCAATATGACTTTTTCTCCAAATCATGCAGCCCTAGCCTCAGGCGACCTGAACATTATGAGGTGAAACGGTGTAGCCTGCGTTGCCTTGTACTCCAGAGGCTACAGATACGCAAGCCCATGACAGATAAATACTAGGGCTGCTGTAAAAGCCTGGGAATGTGCCTATAAGTCTAAGCAGTCATTTTTTGGGGGTCCAAATTAACAATATGGTCAATATCTATTTAACTTATTTACAATTTTAACACCCAACTGTCACAACTGAGGAATTCTCGACCAAATCACAAAGTAGAAGCACGACAGCAGCAAGTTTCTGACAGGTCTGCGGCATCCCTAACAACACTCTGACCAAACTAAACACTGATTTTCAGTGAAGATTTTGACTTAATTTAGGCTTAATAACACACACACACACACGCACGCACGCACGCACGCACACACACACGCAAGCACGCACGCACGCACGCACACACACTCAAGCTCTGCCATTGGACAAAGGGCCCATTTATGAAGCTCCAGGTAGCTTTCATCAGCTGGATCTTCAGTCTGAGTACTCCCTGGACAACACACACACACACACACACACACACAATGTGGATACATTTTCAGTTTGAGGGCTCTCATGGTAATTATTGAAAATACACACACACACACACATATATATACACACACACACACACACACACACCTAAACACACGATAAACAGCCCACAAGGTGTGTATATGTTTGTGTGTATGTTGTTGCTGAACTGTCTGTTAATATGTTAACACGAACAGCCAACCAGCAAGACAAACACAAACACACACACACACACACACACACACACACACACACACACACACACATACAATACACACTGTGTCTATGTTTTTCTCTTACGGTGGAGTATGCATAACTCGAACAAATGCAAATTAAATGCAATCATGATGGTGTGTATGTAAGCATATATGCATACAGACAAAATACCGACGCATTCAATTAAAAGACACTGATACAAAAAGTTCCCTAAACGTTTCTTTCTCTTGTTGCTTTGACCGTTTAATTACGTTTGCTTTTGTGTATAGATTTTGATGTTGTTACAACTAACTAGTGATCAACCAGTTAAACATAAAAAAAAACTAGCATTTACTATATTAGAATATGCAATGAAAAAAGAAAACTATATAGAACCCATTTCCAGAGGACTGTCCTGGTCTGGGTATTAAAAGTGTATATAGTACACTTAATACAATTGTGTTAAAACAATCACTTGATTGTAGCGTGCGGTCATTTAAGAGATTTAAGATGACAGGATGCTATACTGGGAAGCTCTAACATGCAGAACTATAAAGAACAGAGTAACTCAAAATGAAACTGGACAAGATGTTCACAGAGATGTGTTACCTATCTAGTTTACAGCTGTGCACGTTGTTTTTGTACTGTGAGAAACTAATTTGAAACAGATGGTTGTCAAGATGGCAGGGAAAATGCTCCCAATGCTCTGAGTTCATAATCTACCATAATCACAATAACTGTGTTGCATATAAAAAGTATGAATTGGTGTGTACTGTGTACTGTATTTGGTATCCTTCAAACAGAACACATACGTCTACCCGTCTCACTCATCTGTTCTATTAAACCTGGAAGTGTCACGTACAATTGTTTCTCGTCAAACGCTGTCTTTCTCATTAAATAAAACCAAATATGTCTTTCACTTACAATCTGCACCTTTCTTCTTGTGTTTAGTGCGGGGGCTGCCTGAGCTATCTGTGAAACTAACAGCGGTGTACAGTATATACTTCCACAGTGCCACAGCGTCTGTGCAAAAACACCACTCCGCTCATTTAACCTTCCTCTTTAGCCTGGAGTTATGACTAATTACTGTTCTGTATCGTTAGACTGCTCTGGTTAACAGTACAGATTCAAACAAGCATAGTTTCGCTTAAAGTACCACTAAATATCCATGTTACTAATATGGCTTCACTTGCATTACAGTGTGCCCTCATTGAGACTGTCACTGAAGAACAGCACCATGAGCCCGGACAATTGTGTCAGTTTGCTGTAATGCAGACACAAAAAAAAGGAAAAGACAAGTCTGTATCATACACACATGAACACATAAAACCAAAATTCGACATACACACATTCTAGATCATCACAGTATCCAGTCCTAGATCACTGTATCAATATTACATTAATATAATCTTGTTCTAAAATAACTCTCTGCATATATGTACACTGCAGCGTACATCAGCAGCATTTATAAACGCTACACAACAACTCTTGTGCTTCTATACAGGCAGACCACTGCACTCATTTGATCACCTTTGTCATCGTGAGCGCGAAATGATGACGAACTGTATAGCAGAGTTGTTCCGATACCAATATCAGTATCGGAAATGCCTCCGATACCGCCTAAAACGCCGGTAACGGTATCAGCGAGTACTCAAATCTATGCACCGATCCGATACCACGTAATTTAGCCCCAAAGGAATCTACTTCTAATGAGTTTCTTTCTGTTCTTTTTCCGTTATGTCTGACTGTCAAAAACTAGATAATAAAATAAAGTTATCTGTGTGTATTTGTACCTGAGCAGGCCATACAACAATAATAGGAATCGTATCACATCCATACAGGGCTAGTAGTATACAGCTGTTAAAAAGAAATATATATAACTATATATATATATATTTGTTTGGTTTTTTTTTGTTTTTTTACGCACTGGTATCGGATCGGTACTACGCAAGCTCAGGTATCAAAATTATTATCAGGAAGGAAAATACTGCATTGGAACATCTCCACTGTATAGTTTACTGAACAAACCCAACTTCTTTACGTTGACTCATCAATACCATTTTGTCAATAACACACGCAGTGCAGATACAGCCATCGTTTAAAAAAGAAAATGTGTGATATGAATATTGTTTTAATTGTTTTATTGTACTCAAGGTCACAGTTACCACACCCTTCACCTTCACAGTACTCTACTGACGGCGGCCACACTACATAGTGTTGTACAGTAACTACAGGAGCTCCAATGTCTGAGCAATAACGCTGCAATTTCATAAAGCTACTGTACAGTTCATGCAAAAATGTTCCATGACACGTTTCTTCAATATTGTATCTGCTTATCCCAAAGCATAACAATTAAATGGGACAAATATTTAGTTACTACCTCTACCTGTCAAGTGCAGTGAAGATTCTCTATTTTAGAACACACAGAGAAGAAGGGAAGGCAAGAGAAAATGTGGTCCAAACAGTGGTCCAAACAGTGGGTAAGATCACAAATAAAGTGACAGAAAAATTCTAAATAGATTGCACTTTTGTTAAAAAAAATAAATAAATAAAAAAAAAATGCTGAGTACACAAACCCTCTATTGGGCATTTTACATGAGAGCAATTAAGGTTATCACAGGACATACATGGGTTAGCTGCCGGAACAGAGCCGTGAGAAACGATAGAGACATGGAAGATATGAAGAATGAGGAGAGAGAAACAACTCAGTGTCTACCTTGCCGGTTTATCCTTCACTACAATTTGAATTTCTATGGTTGCAATATTATATAATATAGTCTGGCATCACCTTTTACACTCTCTCTCTCTATCTCTCTCACACACACACACACACACACACACACACACACACACACACACACACAATACAAGAAAAGCCTCCAACAATTCCTCAAAATTCACCACACGCTAGATGCAGGCATTCCTCTTCCAAAATGGGGTCTTATTTGTAATCAGTACCAGAAACAGAGGTTAAACTGTTACAACTGTAATAATCTGTCATATTAGATGATGGTGTTTTGTTTTTTTCTCAAAGTATGTGCAGGAACACTTAGAGGAGGAACAGTTTAATTTCAGAGTTATTTAATTCACAAGAAATTGCCTCAATTACAGACTGCAGGAGAATGACAGGTATTATAATAATAGGTTTCAATCTCACCTCTATTACAGTTTCTCTCCAGTTCTAAAATGCATTAATAAAATCGCCATTGGATATCTTCCCATACAGCAGTCTGGAATTTAATTAAATAAAATTGGGATTTGGTATAATAAATGTTTTTTTATTTTTTTTTATTTGGGAGATGTGCATATGAAAACACTTGATAAAAACACACACACACACACACACACACACACACACACAGAAAATGTTCCCACTTTTGGCTATGCAATCGTTTTTAAAGGCTAAATAAGTCAACATGAGTTTTCTTTCATTTTTTCTTTTGTTCAGCCCACTCCGAAACCAATAGCCCCTCTTATCTGCCCTGTAATGTCCCTCCTTTTACACTAAAATACCTGAGCTACAGTATGAAATTAATCGCCTTTATTAGTCCACTTTTCCTCGCTATCGCTCTCTGCAATTTGCGACCAAATGTTGACAATGAAGCACGTCATGAACTGAAAATCTAGCCACGAAACAAATCTGAAGTAGCCTACGTAGAAAACGCCATGTTCGCCATTCAAAAAACTGTAAATTGAATTCGCCCCGTGTAACCGGCAACGGTTACGGCATAGTGAATTAAGATTCAAGGCATTTTCTAAATGTAAAGTAAAGAGGTCACCATTCGGCATATCATTCTTTAAGAAGCGCTAAGTCTTTTTAAATAAAATCAACTTTTATAACAGGTTCTCATTGCTGGCTCGCCCGCTCATCTAGTTGTAGGTACAAGACTGTAGTTCTAACAAGCGAACCAATTAGAAAAGTTACAATTGTAATAAGCAAGTGCTGTTTGCTTTTTTCTTTTTTTAAATTGATGCCGAATTGAAGAACAGCTAATGGTATTATTACTAACATTGCTTATGTGGTGCGTAGCCTATCAACATGCCAAGCAGCAGTGACCTGCCATTTTAAACGGAGAGAATGGCATCTGTCGTAGATACGACACTAGCCTTAAATTAACCTCGGGATGCTATCCAGATAGGCTATGCTATTCAAATAAACATGGCGTGTTTCATTACATGTGCCTTCTCTCTTTTTTTCTGTTTTGGTCATGTTCAGTGTTAGTCAGGGCTGTCCTACCTGTTCGTCCCAGCGTGGGGGACCCTCCTCTTCCAGTTTACAGCCACCGTCGTGTAGCCTTATTTTCTTCCACTTTTTTCCACAAAAAAAAAAAAAAAAACTTCCTCCACTTGTTCAGCTTATCGATTTTAAATGTTAATAGTGAAATTGACCAAACACCATAACTAGAAAAGGCGCATTCAGAACACCACGTTTGACGCTCAGCCCGTTTCACTACTTTACTCACTTCACTCAAAAGAAAGTGTTTTTCTTTCTTTTCCCGCGGAGTGTTTTACGTTTAAAATTGTGGCCGATGTTTTGTTAAACGCAACGCTGCGCGTGGACCAACCCAGGGAGGCTCGAGGACAATATATCCAAGGGAGCACGGCGCGCGCGGCTGTCAGATCAACGCACGAGTGAGGTGAACGAAGTGTCGGCTGCCGTGAAGACAGATCAAAGGGTTCTCTTGTCTGTACAGCGCGAGGAGGGGGGGGGGGAGACAAAAATTAAAAATGAACAGCGAGCCAATTAACCTTGATGTTTTTTTTCGTCCATAGCGTCCTTTACTTTCGGAAAATAAATCGCTCAGCTGATGAAACACCTTTCCCCCTTTGCTCTCTCTACTCTTTCCTCGCGCTGCCCCGGCCGCCCGGCGCACGCGGCAGCTCCAGTAGGTAATCAGTCTCTGCAGCACAGACACGGGGAGAGAGGGGAGAGAGAGAGAGAGAGGGAGGGAGAGAGAGAGAAGGAGCGAGAGAAGGAGCGAGAGAAGGAACGAGAGAGCGCGCTCCGGTAAAACGGAGAAACGAGCCTGTCCTCTGTTCCTGCTGCCCTCTGTGAGTGTGAGCCGGCGCGAGCTCATCCCCTCTCGGTAAAAGATGATGATACGCCAAGCGAGGCAGAAACGGAATGCTGGGGATCCCCTGCTGCGTCCAATCCTGACGTCTCTGCCGGTGTGCCGGCGTGCGCGTGTGCGTGTATGTGTGTGTGGTAAGGGTCAGCCGTGACTTTGAACTGTACGCCCTGACTGTGACAGGTGACAGCGGAAAGTGAGAGCGGCACGAGGACTAAAGACACCCGGTTGATGAGGTGTTTATTCCCGCTTTTAGTCTGACTGTAGTGTGTACACCCAAGCAATAAGATGGTATAAAACTGATATATATATATATATATATATATATATATATATATATATATATATATATATATATATATATATATATATATATATATAGGGTCTGACAATACATCCACACCAGTAGCCTATGTTGTGTTTTTTTACACCATGTAATGAGAACGTCTCCTCAAAGCAATGACTTAATGATCCTACAATACTTCAATGAAGCTGTGAATATATTATGATTGCAATTCCAGCTGGATTTGGTGACTTTTCATAATTATTTTCATATTTTTTAGACTTGCACAACACATTTTTTGTTGTTGTTTTTTTTAGCAAAAACAAACGTTGCAATGTCATCCACAAACCGCAAAGGAAGTGTGTCCTGTCACAGCGCGTTCACATGCTGTGAATTGTTCTCTTTTTTCCCTCCGTTGTATTTAGCTTCTTAAAGCCAGGGTAACAAATGAAATGAGCATTATGTTAGTTGTTGATGAGCATTCTATTTCATTGTTTTCACCGTTTAGCTATGGTGAAACAGTGTTTAAATAATCATTAAGTAATGTTGCAATTAATGTCAGTGTCTGAGGTACTTATTCACCCCTAAAAGGATTTTCTGCCTAAAGAAAGTTGTCAGTGTGGAAGTATTCTGTTTTTACAGAGAGGAAATATTGGTACACTGACACAGACAACCGGGATAAAAAACAAAAAACAAAAACTGTATTAAATGACTGCTTAAAAATGCAAAAGAGTATTGTAACAACATAACCTTTTACCTGATCCAATACCAATGGGGAACACACTGTGTATGATATGTTTTGAGTAATAAGCAAACATATATATATATATATATATATATATATATATATATATATATATATATATATATATATATAGTGTTATGTGCATATGTCTCTCTCATTTGAACTTTGTAAAGGAAACTTGGGGCTAAACATTGACATTCTAGGGGAATAATCAGCCAGTGTAATTGATGGTGCGTTCGGTTGTTCATCTGTGCCCAACAAGAGAGCTTTCGCAGTGTGTTGCATTCACTGAATAGCCGAGATACTAAAGCACTGCTTTCTACCTGCTTTCAAGCACTGAGATCATGCTTCTGAAAATTTTTCCAAAAAACTATTTGAAGCTGTGTCATGATGTGCTTGTTGGCCATAACGAAGGGGGGCGCATGCAAGGTACAGTACAAGCCATACAAAAGATATTCATTAAAGGGAACAATGGGAAAGAAAACAGTGAGATGCAGAAGAAAGCACAGTCAAAGGTGTGTGAACGTGCATCCGTTAGTGACCACTAAGGCTTAGGGTTAGTGCAAAACCAAAAAGTACAAAGCTTGGAGCGTTACGGAGAGAGCACCATGGAGTCTGGCAGACAGGCGTAGGGACAGTGGCCGGGCTGATACGTAAATGGTGCTGGGGCTGCCACAGACTCCGGGAAATAACTGTTCCAAAGCAAGCTAATTATTGGACAAAAGATCAGACATCTATTTGATTCAAAAATTGTATATCATAATATTGCCAGGTACTTGATATTGGCCAAACTATAACGTTTGTACTATAATTTAAGAGAAGAAAAACACAAAGTTCCATCTTCTAATGCATCTTCCCATGTACAGCCTTTGTAATGAAAATGTACTAAAATACCTAAATGTAATAACAATTTCTTTAAATAATGTAAACTGACGTGGTGGGAGTAGCACACTATTGTTTGCTAGTATAACACTACTTCAATATGCTATGAGTGATCAGGAAATTATGAAATGTTTTATTTTGTAATACAATCCAATACAGCAGTCCTATAATAAATACTGTGTTAAATTTGAACCGTGTCAGAGGAGTTCATTCAACTCCATATTTATTGTTCTAATTGGTGAGCAAGTTATTGCTGGAGCGAAAACGACAGGCTCACACTTTAACCTGTGAACATCCACAACATTTTATTTTTATTTATTTATTTTTTTTAATCTATGATGGTAACAGGGTTTTATAGTCATCCAAATGCCTTAGTAGTATGTTTTCCAGAGTCACAGAAGTGAGTAAAAGCATTTGGCACAGTTTGGCCATTTGGAGAGGTTCAGGCAGTGGTGTAGTCTAATGTATTGTAGTGGGTATACTGTACTGCATATATATATATATATATATATAGAACAGAATCTGCCTTTGGGGGCATATCATAGTGGGGGGTCTGGGTGTCCTCCCCCAGGGAAGTTTTGAGCATCAACGACTTCATTTCCTGTATTCTGATATACTTTTATGCACCAATTTACGGTGGACAAACCTTTATTTAGCCTATGTGAAGACGAAAAACAAAGATAGCAATTCAAAATATATCAAAATTATAATGGAACGTATGTTGGTACGTGTCATTGGGCATTTTTAAGTGGGTATATGGAAATCCTGGAGTTTTCTTAGTGGGTATACTGCGTATACCTGCGTATCACGTAGACTACACCGCCGGGTTCGGGGACACCAGTCTGGGACACAAACTAAAAATGTCCTAGCTCCCATAAAGTTATGCCTAGAGATCTGAAACTTTATTGATGTGTTATTGACAAGATGGAGAAGGTATCTGTGGTGTTTTGCAATATGTGGCATAGAGCATGTCCTAGTTATTGTTATTCAAATAGGACTTATTTGAAGCGAGGACCAAAAAAAACGTTTTTGATCTATGTTTGAACTGATGTAGCGTAGGTTGTGTTTTACCTAAATGCTAAAACAGCACATATCCAGAAACTAGAAGATGTTCACTTTCAAATGAAGCCTGACACATGCATTTCGGCCTTGCAGATCTTCTCTTATAAGCTTTTCCATTTGGGTATAGCAAATACAAATTAAACAAATAGAGGTGGATCTGAACAAGTTAAACAATCACATGAGAAATGAAGAGAAAATAAGTTGTAGGGGACGGAGTTCACCATTATATTACCTGTGTGTGTGAATTCAAACAAAGTAAGTGCATATCTTATCTTGTGTCCACATGTAGAATTACATATGACTACATGGTTATGATAAGCTCATTAAGTTAATCTAAATCTAAAGTGAATGTAACATTTGTTGAATCGCGAGTCTTAGTTGCTACAGCTTCACAGTTCATGCACATCATGATGGAGGCCTTCACTGAACACATTTGCACCTTCTTCAGCTAAATGTCTCCTCATTTAGGAGATAATTCTTTGCACAGGTATTCTTTGCAGTATTGTAAAGCAGAGTGACATATGTCAAGATCATGTATTTGATTGTTTGATGTGAATTCAGTTCTCAAGTGTTTACTTCTCATGCTTAAGATATACAACTGTGTATCATGGAACTATCTGAACACATCTGAAATTATAAATGCTGTAGTAAACGAGAAAGGTGACACAGGCTGAGAAGATGGATATGTGGGATATACTGTATGTCCTAACAAGATGCAACACATTTGACTGAATGAGGTGTAGTGTTTGAGGATAATTAGCTTATTAGCCTTTTCCTTGATATTGTCATTTGAGTAAAATATAGTCTTATTACTGACCTGAAAACTGTTCAGTGTTGGTATTAATGGCAAAAATGTTCAGTATAACCTCATTATTATCTGTATTTCTTGGAAATGTGTCATTTTGCATTATGTTTCTAAAATGTTGCTCATCTGTATGTGTTGGACAAAATATTAGACACACCTTTTAATATTTTTCAATACTGAATAACCACAAAACAAAACACAGTAAAACTGAGTCAATCCACCAACAACAAAGTGAACATTTAATGTCAGTGTAATTCACTGTAATTTGATTTTGTGATTTTCAAAATAAAAAAAGAACAAAGGAAAATAGGCAATAGTAAGATGTGCAGAGTAAACAACATTTAATTGTAGTCTGTGTAATCAGCTTCACTTATCTTTCTGCGTTGCGCAGATAAAGATCTAGGTAACATTCACATTGTGTCTTTCATATAATCAAAGCTTTTTGTATTTTTACTTTTGAGTGTATTCTTTTGGCATATGGCTGATATTTCAGAGCTTTTTGCGTGCACACAATACAAATGTGTGAACAAGCACAGACTTAAGATGGGGTGTCAATAATAGCCTCTGAACTGAATTGTGTGAATGCTAAAATAACAGTGTTATACCCACAGGAAATTGTTATGCACTAAAAGCCTTCTTTTCAACACCATATCTACTAAAAAACTGAACATTGTTGGAAGGCCGATCTTCACGGATGAAGCTGCAATTCTTTTGACTTATCCCCATTAAAACTTGCAGCCATATTCTCTTAAATGTTTCATTTTCTCCTAATTTTTTTGTTAAGAGAAAAATTAGAGAAGTCAAATCCAGACGAACCAAACATTCTTAACCATCTAAATCTGCTCTCAGGTGTGCTGAATGATGAACCCCACTTGATCATAATTGTTTATTAGCATAGGTAACGCCCCTTAAACACTATAATAGGGCAGGTGTTGTGCCGTGTGCAAATACTCTGGCACATGCCTATATATTGGAAAGATGCCCCCCCAAAAAAAGGCTGGAATAAGAAGAACTTCAGCAGCAGTGAAACATGATTTTTCCAGAGCATCAGTACTGGTGTCACAGGAAAATCAATAACCCAGCAAAAACATATACCAATCTAATATGTAAAAATATGATATTCATGTATTTTCTTTGGTGCTCACACGTTTCCTTGCGTTGTACAAACAATTGGTGGACTGTGAAAACGAAATGTTTTTTACTTATCTTGGTAAGAGTGCTCTCAACCGCTCCTAAAATATTCTCTTACCTGAGAGAAGAGCAAAACTAAGAAAATATTGGTGAATCCCAGCAATCAATGGGAACAAACAAGAACAAATCATAGATAACAACAAACAAACAGGAAATGTGTTCGTATATTGCTTCTTGCATGAGGCCCATTGTGTTAGTCTGTCTCTTACATAATACTTCCCTAACCTACGGTCTGGCCCATGCACCTATGAACACGTACATTTTCAAAAACAGCTCACACAGTATAACGTTTTTTTAAAAGCTCAGTAGTTTCCTGAAACACATGGGCACAGTAGTTTTTTTAGCAAACATGATTAAAACCGGAGGACACACTGCATTTGTAGTGGACTATTTTCAGCAGCGGCTTAATCCACATTGGGTGCTCTAGTAAGTATTTGGGGCAGCAGGATAGTGTATGTGGCATTGAATCAATACACTAGTGTGTGTGTTCATGGTAATGAAAAAAATCATGTACAAAGTAAATAATCAACAGCTACTGGATAGTATCCAAGGGTTGTTTCAAATTAGAGAGAGCAAACATCACTTAAGAGGAACTTATTTAAAAAGAAACATATAAGAACAAATGCTAATCATAACCAATCACAACCAAAAGAGTTCATTTATGGAACAGCTGCAGCGAAGAGATGAAATCATGTACAACAATGAGCAATTTCAAGAGACTTTTTAAAATGAATATATTGATGGGTACTAGAAGGACTCGATGTGATTGTAAACATGTCAGCCAGTGCCGAGGGCGCATGGAGCGACGGCGGAGGCTTCTACTGCTACCTGGTTTCAAGAAATGTGACAGCCATCTTACTAATGGTTAAAACTATGAACCAACACAAAAAATGACAATTACAAATGCACCATGTTCTGAACATTACAAACTCGAACAAAAAGTATAACATTTGCATTTTGGAACATAAAACAACAGACTTAGGCATGATGAGAATTGTGGGCCTTCACTACAATACTTTAAGTACGTAGCCTCGTTTTAATCCGCTCCGTTTGCAGTCTTTGTTTTCGTTTTTTTTATATCTAGCTAGGCGGTAAAATGGAGAGAAAGTACGTAAGGACTGACAGTAAGAAAAGTTGAATTGCATCCTGTGCTCCTCTTACATCTCACTTCTTCTACATGTACATGGGTTATTTCTTTCTGATGGTGGAATACACAAATGGACTATAGTATACACTAAACTACAGCAGACTGAGCAGGGACAACAATTGGTGAGGGAAACAACCATACATGGTCTTCAATAACTTAAATGTTGCTTATGATGAAATCAGTCCGAATGTTGGATTCATCTGTTGTTTAACTCCATGTGTACCATATCTCAGCACCTGACTGTGTCACTGCCTGTGGCGTTGTCACAGGGCTACCGTGTCAAAATGGCCAACGCAGGGGTTTAAATGCAATCTGCCGCGTTTACATATTATCTTGGTAAGAGTGCAATAACGTGTGTTAGCAAGCATATGGTCTAGCACAGTGGTGGAAGAAGTATTCAGATCCTTTACTTCTGTAAAAGTACAAATACTTTGTTACAAGTAAAAGTCCTGGATCAAAACAGTTCGCTCACTTAACTAAGTGTTTAATCGGGTTAGGAAGGAGTTGCTAACTACGCCCATACAGCTGACGTATTCATGTGACGCTTCAGAGGAAAGGACGTCTCATCCCCTTTAAAACACGTGCTCGTTGCCTCTGTCCTCAAATGGTGGGATGGACTAAGACGCAAGGAAGGGAGGCAAGTGGAGGCTTCAAGGAGGCAATGTAAGTGCTATGGGACGTACCCAGGCGTGTGGGACTTGAAATGAACAGGAGAGGACGGCAACAGAGACTGGGGAGCAAAGATATGGCACTTGCGGTCTAGGTGAGTGTGTGGAGAGTCTACGTCTAATGTGTGAGCCTACCTCCCGGGGTGTACCTTGGGGCGCACCGTGACGGATTCCATGGGCAAAGGGGAGAGTGAGGCTCGGTTGGGACCACACCCTGGAGACTTCAGGCTGTGAACCCTCCCCTAGCAGGCCAGTGGCCCATCATCCAGTGTGTGTGTGTTTGTTATGGAACAGAGAGACACAAGCAGCAGAGACAGCAGAGACCACAGCAGCAGTACCAACACCAGCACAAGGCACTGAGAAACGAAGTCAAAAGACCAGACAAACAGACCGCTAGCGGCAAGAAGAGGGAGAGATTAAAACCTCTCCCTTCCGCATAAATCTCTCTAAAGACCGATGTTTGTGCTGGGTAACTTAAACTAATAAGTGTATGTTAAAAAAAGAACGTGAGCCCTGAGTTTTGCTCTCTGCAGGCTTGGCCGGAGGAAGGGAGCAAGGTTTCAGGTAGAGGCCAGTCGAGGCGCACCACCCCTTGTTTTAGTATTCTCGATTTTACTTTGTTGCTGCATTATTTTAAGAGATATGAATTTATGTTTCAGCTGTGTTTTGGACTTGTGTCTTTGCTTGTGTGTTTATTTGAAGTTGTTTAAAATCAGTTACACACCGGGCCGATAATCGGCCGTTGGACAGTCTGGCGAGGTCAGTGACTCGAGTCTGTTCGGTGTGTTCCGTGCCGTCGTCTGTTGGAGGAGCCGTCGGCCTTCATTTTGGACGACCTGACATGCTCAGTCGGACACAGGGCAGTCGGGACTCACCCGGAAATGGCAAGTGGGATGATCGTGACTAAGCCGCTCAAAATCTGACGAAAATCTTTTAAACTGACCTTTGTCGATCTGAAATGAAGACAGATTCAGCAACTATTCTATTTTTCGCTTAAAATGTTTTCAGAAACCCGTTTCTGTGAACTATTTTAGTACAATATGAGATCGTAATCTGAATGAGTCGCCAGTAATGGCCGTTGGAAAAATCCAAAATCCGGAAGCAGCAGCCAGATCCACGTGAAGCGTTCGTCCAATCAGCTGCCGATTTTCATTTTTTGGGTGACAATACAGATTAGCGCCGCCTGCTGTTATGGAGACGTATTACGTCTCGTCTCTTCGGTGTGTTCCGAGGAACTTTTTTTGACCAACTCGGGGACACTGATCAGTCCAACTGCCTTTTCTGCCGAGGGTCGGCCGTCTGGTTGGTGTGTCCTTTATTATCAGTTTGACTCCAATTCCTTTTAAACATCAGTTGTTGTTTTTCCTCTCGATGAAAAGAACATGGCTCTCCGATCCTCATGAGTAGCAAGTGTTGCATTTGTTTGGATGAATGATACGTTTAACAGTCCTTCCAGAAAAAGGATTTTTTTTGTGATTGTTGTGGGCAAAAATCCTTGATTGTTTCTGTACGTTTTCTTAAAAAATGCGATGGAATATGCGGGATATTTATGCAGTTGTATGCGATGAAATTGCAGGAACTTGCAAAAACTGTGGTTTCATCGTGGCTTCATCGCGGGGTTTGCAGCTTTTCGATGATGTTCACGTCGTGTAATTACGTCACTTCGTAATGTTCCCAGGGCAACACGGGAAAATGGCTGCTCTTGTGTGAAGTAAACGCAACATTTTTCAACTTTCTGCTAAGATATATGTGACTTTTTTTCAACGTAAATGCGGGGATTATGAAATCATACAAGCCCCGCATATTTTGCGCGGAAATCGGCAATTTATGCGGCGAAAGTGCGGCGTATTTGAAAAAATGCGGCCCCCGCATAAATATGCAGACTTTGGCAGATTATGCATTGAATTATGCGATCACATTATCACGTTTTTCTGGAGGGACTGGTTTAAAAGTTAACGGTATAGTAAGCAATGTTAATCCAATACACTTTTTGTTAAATTCAGCGAATATTTCCTCACGGTCACCCAACTCTCTATTTTCTGTGTGCACTGAAAAAAAATCCAGTGTTCCTACACAGCCCTGGCTGTGTAAATGCAAACAAACAGAAAGGTGCACACAAGCCAAACAACACTATTCCAGCCAATCAGAAACAGGTGGCGCGTGCAAGCGAGTGATGCAGGCAGGGGGAGAGAGAGGAGGCAGCGGCCGCCGGCCAGGAGTTATCAACAAGAAGAGTTGGCAGCGAAAGAACAAAAGAGGAAAAGGACTATAGAATACAAATTAAAAAAGAATTTGTATGACCGGGAAAGGAGGAAGAGCCTTGTGAACATCAGTGAGGAGTTTCAACTCTGCAGAAAGCTCCGGGATTTCAAAGGAATGAAAACTGATGAGGAAAAAGGGAGTAATAACGTTAGCTATGCTGTTTCACTGTTAGTAGTTTTCAACAGGTCACCTTTTAGCTTTAGTGCGCAACTTTTCAGGTGATCACGGAAGGCCTGTATCATGTGGAAGCGCCGACAGTTTTGTTGTCATTACTTAGAATTCCTCATGGGGGGAGACAGAAACTACGCACTATAGCTTTAAGCTCGTCCGTTTGCTATAGTTTGAGGGTTGCTCCCAACCAAGGGGGTAAGCTTCGCTTCAGAGCTCGAATCTCCTATGGCGCCATTTTGATGCTACAAAGTGATCACCCGCCGTTAGCATTCCATTGACTGCCATTCATGTTGACGTCACTTTGACAGAGAATAACTTTACATCTGAAGCGTTTAAAGACTCTATTTGTCCGTTGTTTATTTCTAAAGAAACACGACAATGTATAAAAGGCTCCATTACCTTATATCTCACGTTATGGCTCCGTAGCAGACGTTTTTATAAAAATAGGCTAACGATTTTGTCATAACCACGCGACTTACTGTCGCATAGTAGAGGAATTACCGTATAGTACAGGAGAAGCTCACAGGCAGTTTCGACATACATTAGCTGTTTAAGTTTAATTACTAATGGTAACTAGCATTTTAGTTAGCAATAATTAGCCTGTGTCCATGTTATCTCCTTACATATACCTACGCTCTCCGTCTCTGCAAGATTGGGAATGATGGGGCGGCCTCTGGCTCACCCAGTAAGAGCGTTCGCCCCATGAGTCCTGCAGTGGCGCAGGGTTTGAATCTGACCTGCTGCCCTTTGCTGCGTGTCATCCCCATCTCGCTCCCCCTTTCATATCTATCCACTTTCAAATAAAAGGGAAAAGCCCCAAAAAAATAATCTTAAAAAAAAAAAAAAAAAGATTGGGAATGATTGAGATTTCTCTTGGTACAGCTACCAGAAGACTTACAACTTTCAGACAGGTTGCTCACGTCACATCTACATCGTCTCTCTCAGTTGGAGGCTGCTCAGTAACGCTCAGCCATCACCGGAAAAGGCCTTCAATGGTCTCCATCCAGAGCAACGGGATCTGTTGGTCCATTCTTATATACAGTCTATGCTCCCAACTGGTTGGCTTTACAGCAGTAGCGACAGTTTGCTAATCCTCAACCTAATGTGAGCTAACATCGACTTTGCCATATTTAATTTGGTCAGCAGAGACACGGACAGATGTGGTCGCTATGACAAAGCATGTCCATGAATCTGGGGAGCGGAGATTTTGTAGGGGGGGGGGGGATTGTTTGGCAGTCAAATTCAAATATCAACAATCTTCGCACAGCATAGCTTACTGCACCTTTAAGTGGAGAGTTGCAAATGAGGTGCAACAGGCCCCATGACGGTGACTAGCAGTGGGTGGGATCAGACATAGGGCCTTTAAAAGGTATTCATATTTACTCCTTTAAGTCCATAATGCCATTTTTATTGGTATGTTCTTTTTTCTCCAGGTTCTTCAAATTAAATTGACGGCCTTTGGCCTCTCACATGGCCACGTCAATTGCACAGAGTTTTCTTGCACAGCTGCTGTACATGTTCTGAGAAGAAATGGTGATGAACAAGAACTGACTGACAACAAGACTCGAAACAGACGACAGATTACAACATAATCAGCTCACATTCTCTTAGATATGACTAATTTGCAACATCAAAGATGTTATGAATAAGTCTTTTTTTTTTACAGTGTGGTATTAGTACTTTTACTTAAGTAAAGGATCTGAATACTTTATGTGTTTGGATACCTATGCATATAACAGTGTGTTGTGTTGTTTAAGCTCGCCCACACAAGGCCATGCCAGTTACTATGTTACACAGCAGGCAACCCAGTCTGTGTTTTTTTTAATTTGACCAAATATATAAAGTACACACACACACACACACACACACACACACACACACACACACACACACACACACATGAAAATACATACAGAGAAGTATATGTCAAAAACATACATTCACTTGCATGTTTTAATGTGATTGTGTGTGGCATGTGAATGTCTATTTATCTATCTATCTATCTATCTATCTGTCTATCTATTTATTTCACGGATCATTTCTTTCTCTGTCAAACACACATACATGCATTTCACTTACCGGTAAGCATTTCAGACTGTATAGTGATGATCACCATGCACATTTGTCTGAAGTGTGTATTTAATCTGTGCCAATGTTTAATTTAATTTCCAGGGTCTTATTTTCTCATTTAGAAGACTGTACTGGTTTAAAGGTAATCTGAATGCTCTGCCAGATAGAAAGACACATTCTTCACATTAATTACATTTTAGTGTGGTGCGATGTCTCAGGTGGTAGAATTGTCGTCTACCAATCGGAATGTACGCGGTTCAATCCCTGGCCCTGCAGTCTGCACGTCGAAGCGTCCTTGGGCAAGACACTGAACCCCGAATTGCTCCCGAAGCTGCGCCATCGGTGTGTGAATGTTTATCTGATGAGCAGGTAGCACCTTGTACTGTAGCCTCAGCAAACAGTGTATGAATGTGTGCGTGAGTGGTGCCTGTAGTGTGTAAAGCGCTTTGAGCGGCCGTTAGGAATAGAAATGCGCTATATAAATGCCATTAATTGACATTTACAAGTCTTTTTATTCTTTTTTTCTTTCTCTGGCCCCCACAGCGGTCAGACTAAGGCAGTACTCTGATTAAAATGTTTAAATTGGTTGCTTATAGAACTACTACTCTTTTTCTGTTTCCATGCTGCAGTTCACAATCCCATCAATGGCTACAAAATGACCCCTCAACATGTTCAACTTTAAACATGATCTCTCTGTACAAAGATACATGCAAAGATTATTTTTTCCCACCTAAAGATGTCCTACTTGTTACACAGACCTTTACCACAGCAGATATTTTTTTTAACTATCATTGCAGGAAAAGCACACATACTAACGTAACTACTAACATAAATGATGACTCCATTCCATTTAGATTTGCAGGTGGCCCTGGGGTGGCTCAGCTAAAAGGAATAGAGCCTTCATTCATGCTCGTTACTTATGGTCACACCTTTGACAATAAGTCACGTAATTATTTTCTAGCCCCAAAAAACAGATTTCTCTCAGAGTTCTTCACAATCAGTACACCATATGACTTTCTCTACTTTTAAATAATTAAACAATCAAAGAAAAATAGCAGAACAGAAGAAAAAGCCATATAGGGAAATCCCTGGCATGCATCATACAGTTGTACTGGTATGTGTTTGCTGATAAAGTCCTAACACTTGGATAGATCAGGGTATTTTCAATATACATTTCAAAAATACAACTAACACTGGAGTACTTCACATACTGTAAATATATACAGTATTATAACGTCTTTTTTGGGCTTCACCCTACTCACTAATTGGCTTACATCACATCCTTATGGGATTATTACTGTAGTGACCTACACACTGCCTGACAGCAGTGTCTACCACCAGCTTCCTGCACTGTATACATCCAAACTCACTTCCAGAGTGTCAAATAGCGTTGCTTAGTCAGGGGCCTTTGGCGTTTGTTTCTGACGCAAAAAGTCTCCTTTAGCGTCTCAGTCAGATGCAGTGGGGCTTTCAACTAATTCTCGCTTGGTCGAGACTCTTGACGTCACTTTTCATTCAGACGGGGGTTAGGGGGTTACGCAAACACGCACGAAAACAACGTTGATTTGTTATTCTCTCCTCACCTTATGCAGAGAGTTGAAGAACCAGTAACGCAAGTAACACGATCATTCTTTGATAAGTAACTGTAATGTGATTACTGAGTTGTCAACAGTAATGTAACGCGTTACTGTTGATAACTCAGGACACGAAACCCGGTCTCCTGGGTGAAAGTGAACCATCCACCCCTCCCCCCCAACCTGGCTCCTTATGAGTCTTTTCACACTACTCGCTACCATTGTCGCACTTAATACTATGTCATCTTACAGCGCTGCGGTCGAGCCTAACACATCCATGGGTGTGTTCCATACAGACGGGAGATTTCTGCGTCTGTATCTGACACTGAAAGACACTGAACAAGTGTCAGTATTTGACTAGTTGGGAGTGAGAACGGGTTGGTACATCACAGGCACCTCTAGAGCCCTGCACATGCCTGGAAATTTACTTTAGGCCTGAGGCATCCAGACTCTGCATGAGCTTGACAGCTTATGCCATTTCCCTGCACATGCCCAACTCAAACCTCAACCGGTTTGAAGACATACAAATATTTCGCTTACTATTAATAGCCACTGACCATTAACCAACAGTCATGTTTGCCCACAGAAAAATAGAAGAAATTCTGCCAAAAATAGGAAAGAAACGATATCTGTAAAATGCTTTACAGATACAGGGGTTAGAAATATGTTAGAAACACGATGTGCACCTGCACAGGTTTATGCAATTCAAGTCCAGACTACAACAGCCATAAAAGAAATGTATAGATATAGTTTCAACATCAATGTCATTATTTTAAAATGGTATTCACTTGTACAAAAGCTCATGATATTATAAATACACAACCAATTGCTTAATACAATGAAAAGGACCCATCGTGAGTCAGATGAGACTCAAGCCAATGGCAACCTCCAATCCTGGCAAAGAATTCCCATATTTCACTGTTTGTTGATGGATGTTTGACAGAAAACAGTCAAATAAAAATAGAAAATAAAAAAAGTGTACTTTTAGCATTTCTTATTTGTTTCGTATTTTCTGCTTTCTTTCTTTCCTTATGTATTGTGTAGTAGTACCTTTGTAGTATGTATTTCATTTGCTGTTTTGAAACTCTGACAATAAAAGATATGGGTAGAAAAAAAAGATAATGTTACATGTCACATTAAGTCTATTAAAACACTCAACACACACTCACATGCACTTATGCATGCACACACACGCGTGTCCAAATACTGAGACACCCACTGACACACCACATCTGGGGACATTTCTGAAGGAAAATCATGCAGATTTATTCCTCCTATGGGTCAAAAGAGATAGAGCCCTGGGGGGGGGGGAGAAAGAAAGAGTGAATGAAGAAAGTACAGTAAGAATGATAAAGTAAGCAATCAATAAGAGTCAATGAAAAGAGAAGTACGGAGAGAGAAAACTCAAATGGTCTGAAAGGGAGTAAGGCTGTTGTACAGGACTTTTGGCCTGTGAGGAGCTGTCTGTGTACATGAATACCCTGGAGGCCCTTTCACACACACACACACACACACACACACACACACACACACACACACACACACACACACACACACACATGCACACACACGCACACACACGCACACACACACACACACACACACACACACACACACACACACACACACACACACACACACACACAGAGCGTGGTCTGTGGTCAGGCTGTGTGCTGTGTACCATAGAGCAAAGGACAGGTGTGTATTCAAGCGAAACCTCTCTCTGTGTCACTGTCAGTGTCTGTGCGTGTATGTGTGTGTGTGCGTGCGTGTGCGTGTGTGTGTGTGTGTGTTGTAAGTGTAGCTTTGGCTAAGGGTTATACTGTTATGTACATTCACTGCCAATGTGCACCGAACAATGGGCGTGAATCTGACTCTGTCACTCACACACAAATACACACACACGTATTCCAAGCTTCGTCATTGTGTCGGTAATCTATGGCATATCTAATGCGACAGTAAAAAAAAACTCTTTTTGTGACACACACACACGTGTCTCATGCTTTCACATAACTAGAGAAGTGTTAAAACAAGCCAAAGTCATCCCCCTGTAGCTGTGTTGTTCTGTCTTCTATCCATCTCTCTCTCTCTCTCTCGCTCTTTCTCCCACTGAAGGTATTTGTATCCGCTACGACATTTCCACATTACATCTTCATCGGGTATTTGTATCTGCTATAACGTAGTGACATTCAGGAGTTGAAGTGGGATCTGGCGGGGTGGGGGGGAGGTATTAATTCATCATTCAAACTGACAAGAAATCCCTAAAATTAATTAATTTACGTGAGACACTTAAGTTACTTTGAAATAGATTTTTCTTCCTTTTATTTTTTATTTCTTATTTAGAATTTTTATGCTCCTAGGTTTTTGTGTTTTATCGGCAAAAATTCTATTTTTGAAGTCAATGTGTAAATGTAAATGTGCCTATGTTTGTCTGTATATCTGTACTCTCAATAAAGAAGTTGGAAAAAAACAGCTATACAGCTATAGTTCACCTGACGTTAGTTCCTTCTTTCAAAACAGCCAGGAGTTGAGTTTTCATTAAAACTAAATTATGACTAGTGTGATAACTGCATGCCAAATGAATCAGAGCACGCAAGGCCAAACTGCCTCCTAAATAACCACTTTTTTAAATGGAGTCTGACGCAGTCAGTCCACATAAAACACACCACGGCTACATTCACTTCCAGTTAACCTCATGGAGAACAATGAGGGCAGAACAGCATCAGTGATCTGTTTTAACTGAACACTCTCTGGTCCAGCTCAGCTGAAAACAGCGGATCTGCAGCACGTTACCATAGCGATCACTACCGAGCCTGTTTGTAACCGGTATGTAACCGACAACGTGATCTTCACCTGTTCAGCTGACCAGCTTAGATAGTTGTCCCGACTGTCCTGCTATATATTACAGACATGTGAACTCACCACGGACAGTTTGCCTTGTTCATGGACTCAGTGTGGTGCGCTGCTGAGAGTGAAAAGGGGGGACACTGGAATGGATATTTTGCGTTATTTTAAACGAAGGGGACTGATGTATGAAACTGACAATTAGATGTATCGTTCCGGATAATTCCAGCCCCCTTTACGTTACGTTGCTCTGAGTGAAGAGACTATCTCTCCACTGTTACATATTCCAAATGTAACACCCTAACCCTTCTCAACATCTGAGTAATGTGTCTGCAGCAGAACACCCTGCTTCCATTGTTAAAATGACCCAAAACTTGGCCACAGTCATTAAACCAGCGGCCCCCACTGCTACCACACTGTCGATAATAGATGGCAATGAGAGGTATTGGGCACAGAATATGATTATTATCATTATCTTACGTGACCACTATCAGAATAGCATACAAGATAACATCCAGATACTAATTCAACTTCTGGGGGCAGACTGGGAGCAGAACTTTGATATTGCTTCAGCCTGGGCTAGGAGCCACTTTGGCAGGCTTATACAGGAGACATTAGACAACATATACATGTTGCTGCAGCAAAGTTTTCCCGTTAGAACAACAGAGCAGCTCGGGATACGATAGAGAACTGCTATGACATTTCGACATTACATCTTCATCGGGTATTTGTATCTGCTACGACGTTTCAACATTACGTCTCCGTCAGGTATTTGTATCTGCTACGACGTTTCAACATTACGTCTCCGTCAGGTATTTGTATCTGCTACGACGTTTCAACATTACGTCTTCGTCAGGTATTTGTATCTGCTACGACGTTTCAACATTACGTCTTCATCGGGTATTTGTATCTGCTATAACATTTTGACATTTCAACATATTTATAGGTTCATAAGTATGAATACCTGATGAGACATATAACATCAAAACACTGCATGTACTCACTAAATGTCAGTATACAGTATATGTAAGTAAAAACGTCTTTTTTTTAACTTGACTTAATACGGAAAGTTTTTGCATGAAGTGCCTGGGGAAGAGGAAATTGAAGAAAGAAGTATGTGTGCTTGCATCTCCCTTACAGACTAAACTCCGGAAATTGACTCGGACGGTCCTCACACATATTTTGTCAAATATGGTTCTCTCTCCCTAACCACTAAGTGCCTAACCTGAGCCTCATAGCCCACTGGTGCTCGCTGTAATGCAATGTGTGGGTTCATCAACATCTGTGTTCTCAAGAGTCTTTTTTTAAGGAAGAAACCGTTTACATGACATGTCTAAACACAGCTAAATAGATAGATGGACCTTTTTGTACTTTTAGGTAGAAACTTGATATTGTAATCTTCTACATGTCTGTGTGTATAATGAAGATACACACACACACACACACTATTAGGTTCAAGTGGTTAGGTGGCGCAAAGGAATGTTCCACACACGGGAAACTGGACACACATACAGCTATGAAAACATGTTTGAAACCACTTGGGGAAGTCCTTGTATCAGAGCAGTTTCCCATGTACCTATGTACATATACACACATAATGCACAAATTCTCACACACAGATCAGTTTACTAATGGTTACGTGTTAAGTGCCAAATGAACTTGACTGGACTTGCCTTAAGGGGGTTTAAATGTGTTTTCTTAGCTGAGTATGTGTGTGTATTGCTCTTTTTCCAGACACAGGTCATTGAGGTTTTCTTTCTCTTTCTTTCTTTTTTATACCACACATAAGGTGTGTAATCCTTCATATTCTGTTCATTTTGACCCTGATGCATTTTGCTAGGGTCTTTCCATTGTAGGATTTTCTGCACATTGGGACAATAACATGTTCTATACAGTACATTCACCTAATGAACATATCACTAAAAGATTAATTAATTAATTCATTCATGTCCATTCCTTTCCTGTAAGCTGAATGAGCAGAGAGACTTGGTCAATACCCTTTCGGTCAACCAGGTTGCATTCTGAACTGTGTCTTTTGATGTTCACAGTGCCTTAGCAATATTGATTATGTGTAAGGTACTGTGAGGCCACTTATACAGCTATTTATATTGTACGCCCTCCATTGATTTCAGCTCAGGTGTATGTATTAGGGATTGGTGGATATGAAAATCATCCGTCTGCTGTGGTTAAAGCTAGTGCCATGTATTTTAGAGGTAATTAATACCAACAAATACCAAACATGTATTTACTGTCACATTTCCAAAATGAAAAGAAAGACAAAACCTCTTTTTAACAGTTAATCAAATTCAGAGGGTGTCTACATGAGACACAGAGAGGGCTGGTCACACTGATACCTGACTGGGAAATGGAAATGGAAAGGCTGGGTTTGCAAGACATAATGTGTGATTGCAATGTAAGCCTTTATTGAAAAACTGAATAAGACAGACCTGGACCTAAACACAGAGTTAGACCCTCCAAAAATTGGAAAATGTGGCCAGCAAGGGAAGTGTTATACCTACTGCTTTACTTAACAATCAGTCTATTTCGACTGCGTTTCATTTCCTGGGATTGTTCATGTGCCGCCGGAAATTCCGCCGGATGACTCTTATTTCAGCCGGATGTCATGTCCGTTACCTTCCTCTTTCTTTGTGTTGGCGTTCTAAACTCTGGTGGATTTGTGATGACTATGGTTAACTGCTCCTCAGATCTCTGCAGGGTAAATCCAGACAGTTAGCTAGACTATCTGTCCAATCTGAGTTTTCTGTTGCACGACTAAAACAAAAGAAATAACAGCATGTTTGCCTAATAGAATAGAAGATATTCTGCCCAAAATAGCAAAATAAATCATAACTTAAAACGCTTTACAGATACAGGGCTTAGAAATATATGAGAAGAACGATAATTTTTTTCAGGACAACCTAGGCTATCAGGATATGCATGCTGCAGGGATGTCACATGAACGTATAAATTGTTATATGACTATAAAGACAAAAGAAAAGACTAAACGGAAATTGAATCTCACAGAAATGTATGGAATCACATAGAGAACAATCATGCCGAAGACTTTTGGCTTTTGAAAATGAGCAGCTCCCTGTCTCCTGACAAAACTGCGTGTGATTGGTCGACACAGCCAGAAGCCAAGATGGCACAGAGTAGCGCTAAATTATCGTTTTTTTTAATAGAAAAGGATGACTAAATAGCAGTTGAGTCGTGGATTTTTCACTCTGGAGTTATTGTGCAAAGTCTCCGCAAAGTCATTGAAGTTACAGGCCAGATTTCTAAGTTTCTGGAAGGGCTACGATCGCACAGAAGCCCTCTTTGGAAAGAACCAGTTGTTAGCTGTCAGGTTAAAAACACAAACAGCGCCTAGGAGGAAGTGCCAGGGAGAAATAGCAGATTACATGACTTGATTTTTTGAATTTCATTCATAATTATGTCTTTATTTCACAAAGACAGTAATTCCATTATGGGTTTAAAAGGGTGCCCTGCAATCGCATGGAGGACTTCTTTAAAACGGTGCATTGCTCTGCTTCTAAACCAAAAAAAGTAAGTCTCTGCGCTGTATTGATCTGGAGATATGAAATATTACATAAAACACGCAGTGGTCCCACGAGGGTTAATGCAATTCAGAACAGACGTACAAACTACAGCCACAAAAATACTTTACAGATATATTTTCAGCCATAAAACAAATGTATAGATATAGTATCAACATCAATTTATTTATTTTAAAATGGTATTCACTTGTACAAAGGCTCATGATATTATACAACCACAACCAATTGCTTAATACAATGAAAAGGACCCACCATGAGTCAGATGAGAGTCAAGCCAATGGCAACCTCCAATCCTGGCAAAGAATTCCCATATTTCACTGTTTGTTGATGGATGTTTGACAGAAAACAGTCAAATAAAAATAGAAAATAAAAAAGTGTACTTTAATCATTTCTGTTATTTATTTATTTCTTTTTTTTCTTTTCTTTCTTTCCTTATGTATTATGTAGTATGTAACTTATTTAGTATTATGAAACACTGACAATAAAAGATGTTAGGTGAAAAAAAAGATCATGTTAGAGTGCAAACTGGGTTGTAGCCTTGATAATATAATATTGATGTTGATCACATATTTCTCATTCACATTATCACCTTGATTCTGTCTATTGAAACGCTCAACACACACTCACATCCAGTTATGCATGCACACACACACATGTCCAAATACTGAGACACCCACTGACACACCACAATCTGACTCACTGACACACCACATCTGGGGACATTTCTGAAGGAAAATCATGCAGATTTATTCCTCCTATGGGTCAAAAGAGATAGAGCCCTGGGGGGGGAGAGAAAGAGAGAGAATGAAGAAGGTACAGTAAGAATGAAAAACAGGTAAGTAATCAAAAAGAGTGAATGAAAAGAGAAGTTTCAAGAGAGAAAACTCAAAGGGTCTGAAAGAGAGTAAGGCTGCATTAATACCCTGAAGGCCCATTGACTGACACACTCACACACACACACACACACACACACACACACACACACACACACACACACACACACACACACACACACACACACACACACACACACACACACACACACACACACACCCGTTCTCACTCGCAACTCGTGAATTACAGATGCTTGGTCAGTGTCTCTCAGCGTCAGATACCGACGCAGAAATCCCCCTTTAGTGTCTGTATGGAACGCACCGGGCAGAGCAGCAGCTCCACCGCGGCGCTGTAAGATGACGTAGTATTAAGTGAGACAAAGATAGAGTAGTAGTATAAAAGACTGAAGATCCGCCTAAGAAGCAGGTTGGTTGGGGTGGCGGATGGGTCAAAAAACACAGGACTTTCAGAATCAGAAAAGGTTTTTATTGCCACAATAAGTACACTTACTGTATGTGAAATTTGCCTTGGTGAAAGGTACATACATAAACAAACAAACAAACATATTAAACATTAATATAAAGTCAACAATAAATTCACCCAAGAGACCGGGGTTCATGTCCCGTTCTTGTCCCCTGTGTCACTAAAACGTACATTTTGTAACCCCACCCACCATCTTTTCCTAAACCTAACTGTCCCGTTCTTGTGCCGCATGTCAGTTAAACGTACGTCCCGAACATGAGCGTCAAAAAGTGACGCCAAGAGTCCCAACCAAGCACGTCAAAATATGACGCCAAAGGGCTAGACCCGAGTCGTCCATAATAATTAGCCATGTGGATTTACCGCTGGTAGAGAGAACGGGCTGGTTTGCCTCTGCCAGCAGCTAAGATTATATAAGATTCGTAGCAAACTAAGATAAACAGTTAGCTTGTTTTAACTACTTGAGTAGCGTGCTGTGCTTGTGTAAAACAGTGGCAGTGGATGAGAGACTGCAGACAGAGTAGATTGAAATATCGCTTTCTACAGGGGCCGTTGCTAATCTTCTCTACATCGTTCCCAGTGTAGTAGGCTATATGTGCTACATGTTGTACCACACTTCACCGCAGCATTTCTGTTCTGCGGTGTGGCTGGCGTGGAGATTGCTGTTCCGAATGTTGTCCACCTTCTTCTTGAAGGTTCCCACATAATTACTTTTTATTCTACTTGTAGTCGTAGCTGACCCGTTAGCGAGCAAGCAAGCTAACATTAGCCAGCAGCTAAAACCACAATATCACAATATATTGCACATCTGTGTTTTAATCACAGGGCGGAAAGGGGTTTGTTGTACTCCCCGCCGCTGGGAGACTTTGAAGGTGGGAGTGGCCATGGGGGGCGGCATCTCTTGGGCGGGCCAGAGACTTCCTGATGGCCGCTGTTGCAGCTCGATTTGGGCCAGCCGCTGATGCCTGGGGTCTGATATATAATCTGTTTCCCGAAGGATCATTAAACTTTCTATTAGTGCTGTTAGCATCGTTAGCACTGGGTGCTGGGGTTTGTGCTGGCTGGGTTCAGGGTGGTGTAGTTGCTGGCTGGGGGTTAGCTGTAGCTGTGTCACCTGGCTGTTGTCACTCTCATCCCGACTGAAATCTGTTAGCCCCGGGGGGTGAATGAGGCAGACCGGGGTGCACTAGCTAGTTAATTTAGCATGAGATTAGATTAGATTAGTCAATTACCCATTTAGCTTAAGTGATGTTGCAAATTTATTTTTGGGTTAGCCCAGCGCTGTTAACCGTGGTTAAAACAATCATACTAAAAATAACTTTTTTTTTGTAATTGTAATTGAAATTTATTTATTTGAACAGGGACACTGCACAAATAACATTAATAGATGTCTCGTGCCAGGTTGTAGCAAATTGCTAATTTTTGCAGGTAAATGGCACATTAATTCTAATTCTAATATACAGACGTTATTGTCTCCTTATCCCACCCCAAAAACACACAGTAATGTAGCACATCAATTCACTGGTGGGAGCAAATCTGCTTAGTTAACAACCAATGCTTTGCTAAGTGTGAAAATGAGTGCAAGTTAGTGCATGAAATTAGCTATTCCAGTATTCCACTGATTTATAGCCACAAAGGAGAATGATGTCCTCCCAAATGCAGTTTTGCGTTGTGGAAGACAACATTCACACCTTGTGGCTGATCTAGTTACTTTTTCAGTGTTACAAATCTTTTCAGAGGAGGAGCAGAAGCACTATAAATTATTTTAAAAATGAAGCAAACATTTGAGTGAAATATAACATTTTCAAGCTTTAGCATGTCATATTTAGTGAGAATATGACAGTAACGGTAATGACGTGGCTTTTTGTCATGAATCTTGAGGGCATTTTTATATAATGATTCAAGTGGCCTTATGGCTGTTTTACATGTCTGAGACCAACTTGAAATACAATATAAAAAATGTGAAATAATCATTGCGTATAGGTATGTACTTGATGCCTCAACAGTAAGGGAATTTCTTATGTTTCTGTAGTTAGATTACATTTCAGTGTATTGCCCAGCTTTTTTAGCTGTTTTTTAAAGCTGAGAGTTGGATCAAGGGTGACACCCAGATATTTGAATTGGTCCACATTTTTTATTATTTGCCCATTTACAAAGATGTCAGGACACTCTTTAAGTTTGCACCTGTTTGTGAAAAACATTGTAGCAGACTGGTCAACATTCAATGTAAGACAGGGATTGTGCAGCCAGTCAGCAACCCTATGCATTGTCTTTGTTAGTTTTATAGAAACATCTGTTGCATTTGTTGAGTATATAAAACAGTATCATCAGCATACATTAGTATGTCAACGTCATAGAGATGGTAAGTCATTAATGTATATACTGAATAGCAGCGGTCCTAAGATCGACCCTTGTGGTATGCCCAGTGTGCATGCACCCTCACACACTGGTGTCTGGCACTCAGATATGATTCAATCCAGTTTTTAGTGTTTATGGAGAGGTCATAGCTGGCCAGTTTGTTTAACAGTCATTCATGATTGATAGTGTCAAAAGCCTTCCGTAAATCAAGGAAAACTGCTCTCACCAATCCTCCTTGATCTAGGTTTGTTTTGATTTCTTTCAAGGAAGTAGCAGCAGGCTGTTTCAGTAGAATGTTTTTTCCTGAAACCAAATTGCATAGGATGTAGAAAAGCCTTGGATTCCAGGTGAGTAATTAGTTGTTCTGACACTATTTTTTGCATCACCTTTGAGATGACTGGAAGGATGCTGATAAGCGGATAGTTGCTGACCTCCTGTGAGTCCCCAGATTTATGTACAGGGGTAACTATGGCACATTTCAGGCTACTGGGGAAGATGCTCTCATTTATTGACTTGTTTATTAAAATAGTTAAAGGAGAGGTAATAAAATCTCTATGCTGTTTTAAAAATGCAGTATCAAGTCCATATACATCTTTTGCTTTGCTGGTAGACAGGGTTGAGAGTATTTTTCCAACCACTGCCTCATTTGTAGGTGTCATATTTAGGTCAGAATCGCCACTAACCAGAGTGGAAGGGAGATGGGTTTTTGGAAAACTCAAACTCAGTTTTTGTACAGAATTCACAAAATAATCATTATACTGTGTTGCAACAACAAGGCTATCAGTTTGAGTTACACCATTGATTTGGAGCTGCATATTTTCACATTTGGGTTTTTCCTTTCCAAGCAATTTGTCAATTCTTTTCCAAAGTCTTTTACTATTCCCTTTGGCATCTCTGATAATATCCAGGAAGAAGTTTGCTCTTGCTTTTCTGAGCTGCAGTGTGACTTCGTTTCTCAGACTTAAAAATAAAATGATCAGTGGTCAGTCTTGATTTAAGAAACTTCTTTAGAGAAGCATCTCTTTTTCTCATTAGGTCCCAGAGAGCACTAATGAACCAAGGCAGAGTATGTTTTGTATTTGATTCCCTGGCCTTTGATTTTGTATATTTCAACAAGATTGAATGCAGTTACTAAATCATTGTATGATTGATCACAGGTTTTATTTTCAGTAATATTTTTCCAATTTGTATGCTTTATTTCATTCTCAATGAGTGCCAAATCTTTCTTTGGGATGAAGGAAAAGCTGTAGATGTTTCTCATTGGATTTGGGTTTTTAAATCGTGATTTGATGATTTTCCTAGCCGCCAGTGTAAGATTATGATCAGATAAACCAGTGATCAAGTAGTACGTTTTGGATATCCTTTCCGGTTTATTAGAAAAGATTACATCTAGCAGAGTTTGAGAGGTTTTCGTTATTCTTGTGGGTTTATTCATCATTTGTATCATCTGAGCCGTTTTGGTAATGTTCTTGAGTTTTTTCCTGCGTGTTTTGTCAAACCAATTTAGGTTGAAGTCACCCATAAGTATAACTTCTTTTCCTTGGTATTGTTTGAGAATTACAGATAAATTAGTAGCAGAGAGAGATCGATAAACTGCAAGCACAACAAAAGACATTTCAGGGGATAGGGTGATAGTAACCCCTACGCGCTCCAAGGCATTTTCGTTAATATCAAGTTGTTTGCTTTGAATGCTTTCTTTCACATAAATCAGAACCCCTTTCCCTTTACTTCGGTCTCGTCTATACACATTATAACCCGGTACATTAAATATAGATGAATGGGTTGTAGGACTCAGCCACGTTTCCATGAAACACAGGTAGTCAATAGTTGAGTTTGTTAATAAATGTTCAATTTGTTCAGTCTTTGAAATGACGCTAAGTATATTTAGATGTCCACCGAAGATGACTTTCGGTTTGTTTTTCGGACTCCATAGAATGCACGCATGGTTTACGGTCTGAAACAGTTTCATTTGTTGTTGTTTAACAAATGCAGTGGTGTAATTTGTCTTTATAGGTGTACGTGGGGCAGATGTTATCAGCATTTGACCAATATCGTGTTGAAACACTGAAATTGTCGGAGGATTGTTACCTTGTAATCCAGCGGGGAAAACATCACCAGGAAAGTTTGTGGGTCGAGTAACGAGCCTCTAGGAATCAGCTGTTTGCCAATCATCCGTGTTTGAGCATGTCAAAGCTATAGTGCGTAGTTTCTGCCGACCCCATGTGGAATTCTAAGTAATGACAACAACACTGTCGCCACGTCTACATGATACAAGCCTTCCGTGATCGCACATGCGCCCTCATCCCTCCTCCACACACTACTGCTAGTAGTAAAGGAGGACACAGAAGATTAAAAAAACATGATGGACTCTTCAGAAGAGGTCATTATCTTCACTCGAACTTCTACGCGGGAAAGTCACCATACGCCACAATCTTCTGAACATAGTCATACTGCGAAATACAGAGAGGGTTGTGTGAAGCTGATAGTCTTAATTAGCTTTGTATCAACTCATTTGACAATGGCTTGAATGTAACGGACGTTCATTAATATCAAAACGTTACGCACTAAAGCTTTAAACATTCTTGTAGCCTTATAACGTTACTGTATGGATTAGCCACTAAGCATTAGCATGAGCCACTTGTCAACGTAACACAGTGTAGTAAGCTGGATCAATATTGAAATACCATATCAATAAATTAGGCATGAGTCTCTTCTGTATTGCTGTGTTGCAAAGTGACATGTAATTAATGAAAGTAAATAATATGGTCTAATTTGATACTACACTGTTCTTCCTCTGCACTTGCTTTTTGATCATTAAAGTAATAATGCAAAATGATCATCTTAAAATAGAAGATATACTGTCTCACATCACATCAATTATGAACAGGTAAGAAAGTGGTCTTGAAGAGGATTCTTTTTTTTTTCTGTCTCGGTCTTGACTTGGACTTCCTTGGGCTTGGCCCTCGGTCTTGACTAGTCCTGGTCTTGGACTCGACAAAGGTGGACTTGATTACAGCCCTGCTAAGTGTAATTCTTTGACATTGCTCTCAAACCTATCATCGTGTGTTTCCTGTGTTTTGATCGAAGTTAGAGCAACTAGAGGGGTCAAAGGTTATATGACGCAACTGAAAGGCGACCAAATGACACGCTCCTTGTCATTAATTAAAATTACAGATTTACTGGGTTTGAACATTGTTGGAAACATTTGGGATAATGTAAGTACAGAACCTAAAACATATATAACATAGGTATATTCATTTTTAGACATTTTAATTACATATTATATCTTTACAGTAGAGAAAGCGAGTTGATTGTGTTTGGGGAGATTTTTATATAGCAGCAGCACTAATCATTTAGCAGTGGCGCTGCCCCATATGCAGGGGAAACACAATGGATAGGATGTGCCCTGTAGCTGGATACTAATGATCTCTCTGTAAAGGCAGAGTTTAATCAGTCATAATCTAATATCGTCATATCACACACCCCTAGGTGATATAAATACCAAGTTAAAAAGTTCTTTCTCTGCATACACTTCCCATGCATGTACAGTGCTCAAAACATTTCAGGGGATCACCACAATCAGTAGGATTCATCCTCTGAAGACTATGAACATCCATAAAAAAATGTCATGCAAACACCACTTATTGATTGTCTTATTACAACTTAACCTGAGTGATGTCCAAAATAGAAAGGGTTCATCATCTGGGGAATATGAACTTAATTAATACATTTAATTGCAATTAGATTAAGATTGTTTATTGTGTAAAAATGTGAGTTTTCCTAAGTTTGGCCTGAAGGGGGTACTAAAGAGAAGGCCTCTTTTAAACCATTTATGAATATTCATACTAAATTTCAATGCTTGCACATATGCTTGCTCAAATGGCCCTTTGCATTTGCTGTGCCCTGAGGTCTTGCTTCCAGCAGTTCAACAAAAGAAAGAAATGACAGCAAGTTAAATTATTAGAGCCATGAAACAGCCAAGCAAACGCATCAAAGGAGTCTTTTTTCTGTTTAGGCGGTGGCTTAGTGAGGAAGGATGGAAGGGCAAGAAAATCAAACAGTGTTAAAGAAAAAGTGTTGTCAGTAAACACCATTTACATGAAATATGGCCAATATCCCGCTGTCAGGTTTTGCCTTTCGGGGCAGAGTGTGTTGTGTCTGGGGAGAAAACTATCCAAGCTGGGGGATCCACACTAAGTCCTGCTGACTGGGCACTTTTACATAGAAAATAAAAGGGGATGGGAGACCGTAAGATTCAGCCATTTACACACACACACGCAGGCAGGCAGGCGCGCACACACACACACACACACACACACACACACACACACGCTACACACTACACACACACACACACACACACACACACGCTACACACCTATATGCACAAACACTGTTGTTCTCCAAGGCAGTTCTTTATCTCTATCATCAACTTTATGTTGTCAGGTGCACTGGTTTCTTTCATCATGTCAGTTGTATTGCTTCTTCACACGCCGCACTGCTATATATCTATTCAACTCTGTGTTATAACAGAAAGCGTGTCCATCTCTGCCCAAACAGGAGAAAAAAAAACACTTTTAAAGTCACTGACATTACATTACACTTTGTAATACTAATGTCAGTGAACACCCGGATGCTGCATTATTCTTGGAGAAATCTAAATGGAATTCATTTAAAAATCACAATATGTGTACTGGGCTCCAAATTTTTGTCCCGGAAAGGTAAACTCTTTCTGCCATTCAACCTTAATGGCATGCAAAAACCTTTTGAAAAAATAGTGGTATCATAGGCCAATGTCACACAAACTGAAGAGCCATTATTTATTTGGCCTTAGAGTTATAGAAATTAAAATGCAATTTGACTAAAAACATGTTTATTTCACAGCTTTGTAGAGTACTCATTTTTAATGGTAATGTTAAGGTCCGTTATTCTGTATATTGGAACTTTTCTCGTTTAATTACTTCACTTTGGAGTAGAAGTCAGGTCACTTTTGTTGATTTATTATCAAATTAATTTAGTAATTTTCAGCTTATTATAACATAGTTTAAAAGTGTGGTCAGTAATTGCACACGCAATCTGAAAAATCCTGTCATAGTGGGGTTGTCAGGTTGTGCAGTCATATTTCTATAAAAACCCAACATAGTCTTGAATGTTTTGTTTGCTAATAACAAGATAAAATGTGTAAATAAGAAAGCTTTGGAGCTGTCGGGAGACTTTATTCTCCACGTATGGCAGAGCCAAAGCAACTAAAGATTCTTTACTGGACAAAGAGATACAATTGTAATGGAGTCCCCCATCTGGCTGGAGAACAGAAATGTGTAATAACTGTTGTAACAATGTTCCAATGCTGCCCTCTTAGACAGATCTCACTTGAAAAAGAGATTTTAATCTCAACAAGACTTTTACTTGGTTCAATAAAGGTAAATGAATCAAAATGAAAATAAAAAGTTGCAAGTATGACTGTATATTGTTACTCCAGATACTGGCAATAATAAAAGACCACAATGAGACTGATTGTGGTTTGTGTAAATGGTTTGTCAAGCTCTTTTGTTGAGCTTACAAACTTTCCCACTAACTGACAAGTGAAGCTTTTATTTGTCTTCAAGCCAACTTTATTTGACCTCTGTGTCCATGTTCACCTTTAGTAAGTCCTTCAGATTGATGGCTTATTGATTTACATCATTTTTTTTGGCCTTAGGGCACGAGTGGTGTGTGGTCTGTTTTCCTGGGAAAAAAGCTTTGGTGCGCATGAAAGATGTCTTTTATTCTCTGGTATGTTTAGAAAGAAACAGAGTAGTGTAGCAGTTTGAAGAGATGTTTTAGCATCTAGGTTAAAACAAAGCTCAATTTGGTTGACAGGAGCAGTATTTAAGATGTCTACGGTAGATATAACCACTGTTTCAATGGTCTTCAATGTTTATATTTCAGCATTGAGCAGGCTTAATGAAAGACCTGCTACATATGGGCAATCATGTGACTGTAAACTACAGTATAGCTAACAATCCAAAAATCGCTGAGCAATGTTTTGCACACTGACTCAAGTTTTAGACAGCTTAACATTCTAAGATTACACTCTTGCCTAAATATTGTCTGTGTGCTAAAGCCTCGCCTACTCTAACAAGTTCAACGTTACATGACCAGACAGTTAACATTGCATTAATTAACAGAAGTTGGTTCAGGGCTGTAGGGGGCCCTTTGGAAAAAAGAAATTTGGTCACTGATCTGGGTGTAAGCAGAGATGAGGAGCGGGCTAAGCCAACCTCTTTCTTACTCCACTACTTTTTTAACTGTTCAAACATGCAGTCTACAGCTTCAATGGCCGTATAAAAGGGCTTTATAAAATTTTGTAAAATTGTGTGTAAAATTGACGCACTTCCCCTTTAATATGAGACATATAGTGATCTTGCTTACCACTTTCCAAAATAGAGGCTTCCAGACATTCCAGCAGAATGTTCCAGTACAACCAACCAATCAATAAACAATTTGAAGTAGCCAGCAAGTTCATTTCATATTCATTTCATGTTCATATATTCATATTTCAGTATGAAGTGTTGAAGCACATTCAGTGATTTGGGCCTCGGGCCGCTCCGTAGTTTGGGAAACCAGGAAGTGATGCAGCAGGAACGTTGGGGATGGCTAGCAGAAACAAACGGAAGAAATGGATGAAGAAAAGGGTCCTTTGAATGGCAAGTTGAGTTTCAAAGCCCTAACAGATGGTTCTCTCCACAAGACTATTTTATTTGCGTGTACTGTCGATGTGAATTGAGTTACCACTGGAGTAGTACAAAGAAGTAAGTAGTACAAGTGTATGGGCACCTGGATAGCTCGCCTCGTTGAGTGTGCATCCCAAGTTTTGTCCTTACCGCAGCGGCTGCGGGTTTGGTTCAGACCTGAGGCCCTTTGCTGCATGTCATTCCCACTCTCTCTCCCATTTCACATATCAAGCTGTCATGTCTAATAAAGGCCTAAAATGACAAAAAATAATCTTAAAAATATAAAAAAATACAGTAAGAAGTACAAGTGTAAAGTGGGACACTACATTCTGTTAGTATTACCAAGTAATGTTCCATTGAGGTCCATATGGCCATCTGTTGTTGCTTGATGGGCTGGAGTTTGCCATATTATGCTTTCAGCGTTATTTTTGAGCATTCAGTACCTTTGAGGTTATTCTGAATAATATTCTACACAGTATTGATAATTGTTTTGGATTGTTGCAATACTAATAAACATCTGTACAAAGCAAACAGATTTGTCCACACCCATGTTGATAAGAGCATTGCAAGCTTGACAAATATACCTTTTAAAGTACATTTAGAACAGATTACAAATGTGTGATTAATTTGCGATTAATCACAAGTTAACTATGGACAATCGTGTGATTAATCTCAATAAAATATTGTTATCGATTGACAGCTCTAATTTGAATACCTCTTCCACCCCATTTGGTTCAACCTGTAAATACTGCAACTTGGTGCTCCAGTGAGGATAATGTACTGCGATCTGGGTGCATTCAAGATTTGCCAGAACTGTTTTAAATGTATTTATTTATTCACTATTGTGTTTTAGATACTGTGGGTATTTCATGTTTTGTTGTATTGTTGTGTGTCTTGTCCTTATGTCTGTCTGCTGGCTGTACATACAGTTGCCCCTCAGGGACAATAAAGTTTCCTTAACCTTGAGATGTGATGTGAGTATTTCTCCAGAATCATTAAAGGTGTAATATGTAATACTGACAGCTCTGTACACAACTGACAGACACACTTTTTCGGCTTAGAAGTATGGTAGGAACCGCTAAAAACACAACAACCTCGCTGTCCTCTCCACCTGACGGACAGACGCTCTTCCTAGGCTTGGAATTACAGTAGGAACTGCTAAAAATAACACTACCTTGCCATCCTCTCCACCCGACTGAAATACACACTTTAATGGCTTAGAATTACGGCAACAATCGCTAAACACACTGCAAACTCACGGTCCTCTCTTCCTGATTTACAGCCCCCCTCTCTTGGCTCAAAATAACTCACCGTTGACGGCTATGGCCGCTGAACAGGCTATATGTTGTAAACAGCTGTGGCCCGCTTGCCTGGTCGCCCGGTAACGTTAGCAGGGTTAGCATGGCGACGTTAGCCAGGACCAGTTGGGATCACTTTACTGGCTGTGTCTCAATTGTTTTTGCAAGTAACCAACTCGAGTACTCTCGCTATATAAGTCAATGTGAGAACACAAATGTTGAAATTACATAAAATGCCCGTCCCTTGTAGCCGTGATAAATTAGCCTGAAGCTAATGCTTACCTCTTCAGGAGGAAATTAGCCAACTCAGCGTCCTTTTGGGCTCTAAGCTGTCTCCATCTTTCAAATACATCTCCAATATTTACCGGGGGTTTGTTACGTCTCTGGTCACGCAACTGTTAGAAACATGCCAGGTTTTTTTGGGGTCGGGTAGAATCTCCGTTGATCCTGTTCCTTTGTTTGCTGCTTTCTTGGCTGTAGTAACGTTACAGCTGTAGCGCGCTGGGTTTATGTTTTTACAGGTATATCTGGCAACTCGGCCTGGCTGTCAAACTGGGCAGTTGATAACAACACACAGGCCAAAACACAAACAGAAATTCCGTCACGGAACGGAAATTTCAAAAGGAGAAAATACTGGCATTAGCATTGTTGTCAGAAAAGATAGTATTTCAACTTAGCATGTTTTCTTAAAATCTGATGACACATTGGGGTCATTTTTGGATTTATTACAGTAAATATATTACACATTGGACCTTTAAGATAAATGAATCAAATTAAGTTAGTATTGTTCTCAGCTTTTACTGTTTCATAATTCTGATCTTCCAACCAGAGGGAAGCTGTTGTATTTCTTAAAGTGTGAGTGCAAAAGTGGCCATAATCTTGGAAAAAAATGAAGGAAGTGATCTCAAAAATAGCATCTTAAAAATGTTTAGATTAACCAGCATTTTCTCTGTTTAAAATATCCATTCTAGGATATGGGGTCCAGGCTCAGTGACAGAACTACCTACAGTACAGTATATAAAATATTAACCCGATCTCAGACTGTATCATAAAAACGATACTTAAGAGTGTGCTCTATATTTGGTAGGTGTCTTCTGTCTCAGCTGTCAGTCACAGTTCAAACGAGAAAAACATGAAGATAAGATTATCTGCCTAACACGAAAGCTCAAAGCCTTTTGTGAAGGTGCCAACATGCCTCCCAGATACACTGAGACAGCACAGTGAAAGCTCCAGCATTATGGTGATGACTGACTAAAAGTTGCTGAGTTATGAACACAGCTTCCCACAAATCCCCAGCTTTTCTTGTATGTTTTGCAATTACACTCAACAACATGTCAAAATTTGTCAGCTTCTGTTGCTCTTTGGCACATTGTCTACTTGCAGTGTTGTGCGTTAACGTTTGCGCCTCACTTTCTTCAGCTCAAACCTTTGTGATCTTACAGCTGTCCTGTGGCGTTTCGCCTTTCTGCGGTGGTTCAGTGCAGAAAAAGTCAGTATGTCTAAGTATCTTTTTTTCCCTTTTGTCTTTGATATTTACATTTTCTCAATCACTTTTCTTTCAGCAATTCTGTCTAGACAGACTTATTTTAAAATGAGTCATTCTATTGCATTATGTTTGTCTACCATCATCTTTTCTTGTGTTTTTATGTCATTGTCTTTTTGCTTTTTCTCTATACAGTACAGCACAAATATATTTCCATCTATGGTGTTAAATGTATAATTAAATGTCCTGTGATGGGTAAAGTGGATAGTTTGAAGAAAGTATATGCTCTTTGTCTGTGAAGTGCTTGAAACAGGCTGTGATAAAGCATAATTTAAATTTATAAACTTGCAGATGCTATTGGCAAAATACTACTTTTACAGGGAAACAAGAATTTTTTAATAATTGCAGAATGCCTTGATGATTATAATTATATCTCATAATTTTAAAATTAAAAGTGAATCTACATTTTCTGATTCAGATTGCAGTTCTAACTTGCAACCACTAACTAACTTGCTGTAGTGGTGTAGGCTGAGCTGCCATGAAAGTATTGCGAGACAGAACATTGGTATTGAAAAATTCAGCTAAACTGTGGAACGTGGTTATGGCAAATAAACAACGGTTAAAGTATGGTTAAGATAAGCCACTAAATGTGGTTAATATTAGGAAAAGATTAGGGTTATGGCTATCCGCAGGACAACATTGTCAGTGCCCTCTAATTACAAAAATGATTCATATGTTTTCTGATCTGATACCTGTGCAGTTATAGGTGTGGTCAGGTTTAGGCACAAAACTACTTGGTGATGTGTGGGGAAAGATATTGGACATAACTGAAAGAAAAGCAAGTTGCATGCTTTATCCCGACCTCCTTCCTTAGTGGCTTTTTGGCACTTAACCACTGTCACACTACTTCTGCCTTTGTTACTGAATGCAGCCTGTTCTCATGAACCATACGTTCGAAGAACTACGAAAAGTTAAGCATATTAACTTTGGGAGTGGAGTTTGCTTCCTGGGGAAAACAAAAGACTTTCACCCAGGAAATGTGTGTTCCTTGGGAGTGTTTTAATCCAAACCACGAGCTTTCTCCTAAACTTGACTAGTCGTTTCGGTGCCTCAACTTAACTTTTGTCGCCGCATAAAACTCACTTTTTCTTGCCTAAATGCTGCTGATGCGACGAGCTGTCACAAAGCTCTGTAGCGGCTTAAACAGCTAGCAACTGCCGTTCGGCGTCATGGAGCTCTGTAGCCAATGTCACGTGACCAGCTGGCGGTCTCCTAGTTTTCGTATGATATAATACGTTTTAGTGTGCATAACTTTTCGTACAATATCATACACGAACCCATTCATGAGAATGCGTTGCTGAATGACTGAGTCCTTGATAGGTTGATCTCTACCAATCGAATCCAAACGGCAGACAGAATGTTCATATCAAGTTTTTGAGTGCCAACGTTTGACACACTATCTATATTATCCAAGCATGGGGACTAGTATGGTTAAGGTTAGGGGAAGATTGCAATGAAAGACATGCTTATTTGCTTTGGCACTAAATGTTGCCATTGGATGTTTATTTGTGTTTAATCTTAGGTATAAACCCAATCACAATGGTTGTTTCCAATAATTTCCGGGTGGAAAACTCTTGCATCCCGTTCAAACAGTTTAACCCCGCTGAGAAAATGGGGACGAGGAACAACAGGATATACTCTCATCTCTTTCTCTAAAATCTAAAATGCGTGTTTGATGCTTTTCATGTCACACTTTCACTAATGTTAGCTTGGAGAGCTAATTTACCTGTTGGGCCACAGACTAAAGAAAATTACACCACCCAAACCCAAAGGTCAGTCTGACCAGTGGTGAGATGTTGCGCTATGAATGCTAAATTTGGTTTATCAAAGACGCTTACAAAGCAAAACAGCACAGCAGAAACGACAGATCAGGCAGACCTACATGTTTAACCTTAACATCTTTAAAAGTTATAGTTATACTGAAAACGACAACATTTATTTCCCTGTGTTAACATACTTTGTTGGAGGATAATATATTAGTTTCTGTGTATGTGGTCCCTATTTAATCTAATCTTATGTCAGTAGGCCTTCAAAAACATGTTAGCACAGTACCACACTCTGGTCATGTTGAGACCAAAACTGAGAATGTAGATTGTCACCCTGGGAGCTAGGGTCAGGAAAACATACCAGCTAAAATCCCATGACCCATTTTTTGGTCCTGACCCATCATTAAAGCCCTACAGCAAAGAGGACGGTGACAACAGGCTAGATTTGCCTTGAATATTTGAGTGGGATAGAGGGCTATCCTCTGTGTGATATATTGAATTCCAAGCCAAGCCATTTGACGGTTGCAGTATTTGAAGAATCACAGGAGGGGGTCACTTGAAAATCCCCTACTGTGGCGGCTCTTTAAACATTCTCAGCTTGGGACAGAAATGGAATAAATTTTGCTTCTCCCATAGACTCAAGCTCATTAGGACGCTCTCTTGCTATGGTAGGGCCCACCAAAAACAGGGACCATGACCCACTTTTGGGGTCTCCACTTATAATATGAAGAAATATTTCACTTTTGCAAAAAGCCCAATTACAGTACGGTACACAGAGTGCCTCTGTTGGCCATAAAAGTTTCAACTTCCAATTAAAAGTAAGCATTCGATACTGGTGCAGGCAATTCTTATTTCTTCTTGATCAACCCTTTCAAACATGCAGGGATTGCTTTAAAGATTTTCACAGATGCAAAACTGTAAATATTACATATACATATACATATAATAATACATTATTGCAACTAATCAATAATAATTACTAAGTGTTAAATGCATAATTTCCAAATTATGAATAAACAGCTCATGTTGGTGGTGACTGTATCCTGTCCTCTGTATCGCCTATATTTAATTATTATTTCCATATACAGTATTTGCATTATTTTAATATGTTGTGATTTTGTACGGCTGCTACATTGGCCAGGTCTTTCTTGGACTGTAAAATACATTTTTGATCTCAATGGGACTTCCTGGTGAAAAATAAAATGCGTTTGTGTTAATTGTTGTTCTGTCTGAACACAAAAGTCAGTTCCTAACAATGTTTTGTTGTAATGGCAACAAGGTTTACTTTACTCAATGCACTGACCTTCTCTTTGAAATGTGTGTTGGAATATTTGCTGGGAGACAAATTCCCTTAAAGGTGCAATATGTAATACTGACAGCTAGCATTTAAAAAAGTAACTACAGTCCAAATTCAAAATACTGGAGAGAGTCGTCTCCCCCGCCCCCTCCTCCCCAGACTTGAAGTTCACGGAGGTTGCCAGGCTGAGACCGCAGCATCCACAACAATGTTGCTAGACGCTTATCTCACATAGCCAGACATTACTTCACAGCACAGCGGAGTAGCTAACGTTAGATGCTGGCTATATTCATTAAGCCTGTGCTCACGCGGAGCTCTGTACCCGACTGACTACCACCCTATCTCCACTTAAAATTACTGCAACAACCGCTACAACATCATGACCTCGCCGTCCCCTCTACCCGACACATTTTCTCGGCTTAAAATCATGGCATCAACTGCTAAAAACCCCACTACCGTGGCCGGATTAGCTCAGTTGGTAGAGCAGGCGCACATATATAGAGGTTTACTCCTCAACACAGCGGCTGCAGGTTTGACTCCGACCTGTGGCCCTTTGCTGCATGTCATTCCCCTTCTCTCTCCCCTTTCATGTCTTCATCTGTCCTGTGGAATTAAATGCCCAAAACAATCATCTTAAAAAAATAAAAATGAACACCACTACCTCCCCGTCCTCTCCTACTGACTGACAGACACACTTTTTCAGCCTAAATAACGGCAACAACCGCTAAAAACAACGCAAACTCTCGGTCCTCTCTTCCTGATTTACAGTCACCCTTTCTTGGCTTTAAATTAATCACCGTTTGTCGGCTACGGCCGTTGAACAGGCTACATGTTGTAAACAGAAATTAAATTGTTTTTGCGAGTAACCAACTTGGGTACTCTATATAATTCAATGTGAGTACACGAATGTTGAAATGACATAAAATGCCCGTCCCTTGTAGCCGTGATAAATTAGCTTGAAGCTAATGCTTAGCTACCTGTTCAGGAGGAAATTAGCCAACTCAGCGTCCTTTTGGGCTCTAAGCTGTCTCCATATTTCAAATACATCTCCAGTATTTACCCGGGGTTTGTTACGTCTCTGGTCACGCAACTGTTAGAAACATGCCGTTTTTTTAGGTCAGGTAGAATCTATCTCCTTTGATCCCGTTGTTTGTTTGCTGTGTTCATGGCTTCATGGTTACAGCTGTAGCACGCTGGGTTTATGTTATTACAGGTATATCTGGCAACCTGGTCTGGCTGTCAAACTGGGCAGTTGATAACAACACACAGGCCAAAACAGAAATTCCGTCATGGAACGGAAATTTCAAAAGGAGAAAATAATGGCATTAGCATTGTTGTCAGAAATATAGTATTTCAGCTTAGCATGTTTCCTTAAGGTGCTCATATTTCAGGTTCATAATTGTATTTAGAGGTTATATCAGAATATGTTTACATGGTTTCATTTTCAAAAAACACCATATATTTGTTGTACTGCACATTGCTGCAGCTCCTCTTTTTACCCTGTGTGTTGAGCTCTCTGTTTTAGCTACAGAGTGAGACCTCTCACTTCTGTTCCATCTTTGTTGGGAGTCACACATGAGCAGTACCTAGGTAAGGACTACTAGCCAGTCAGAAGCAAGTATGAGGGTGTGCCACGCTAGCAGTTAGGCGAGCATTATAACACGTGTTACAAAGTGACGCACGTTTGCATGGGTGTCAGCTTGGTTTGAAATGTGCTGGGGACAGAGACGCATACGAAAGTACATTTCCAGAAGTGCTGGGTACAATGACGCATTCATTTTTTTTTTTTCTCTTTCGCGCAGGTCATGTTTTAAAAGATGTCCTGTAGCTTACTAATGAAGAAAAATGTGGTTTAATGTACATAAACAATGATCAATGATTACCAAATTCTCTCTCTCTCTCATACTGCTCCTCATAACCACTGAAAACTGACAAAAAAATCTAACCCAAAGTCCAATTATTATGGACGTTATCTGACATTAAGCATTTCTACTTCATTAGAGCCTATGTAAGGAAAAAGCTTGACATGGTTTAAGGTACCTAAACAACGATCAGACATCACCAAATTTCTCTCTCATATTGCTCCTCATAACCAGTGAAAACTGTCCAAAAATCTGCTTCACATTTTCAGCAGGGCAGCGGAGCGGCTGTGGGTTGACTCCCCACGGTTCTCATGGGGTTTATAAGTCATAACGTGAAAAAGCTTAACGTGGTTTAATGTACCTAAACAACGATCAATCATCACCACATTTCTGGTTTTAAATTTTTTGACAGTTTTCAGTGGTTATGAGGAGCAATATGAGAGAGAAATTTGGTAATCATTGATCATTGTTTAGGTACAAGCTTTTTCCTCGCCATAGGCGCCAATGAAGAAGACAACGCTAATGTGAGATAACTTCTATAATCGTTGGATTTCGGTTTAGTTCTTTTGACAGGCTTAAGTGTTCATTACAAGATATGGCCATGAGAAATTTGGTGATGATTGCTCGTTGTTTAGGTACATTAAACCACGTTAAGCTTTTTTTCACGTTAAGCAGAATGTCCCGACAGGCAGTGTAGTGAACAGAGAAGCGTGCAGCCAGCGCAGCAACAGAGCAGCTGTGTCTGCTCTGTGTGGATAGAGATTGTTGAGATTGTTGGCATCTGTCGCTCAAGAATTATATGTCTTATGGACTTTTGTTTTTTAACTAAATTGAGCTCGAGGTTTTCAAAAAAAGTGGTGGGTACAAAATGACTCATGACGAAATCTGGTAGGTACAGTACCCACCGTCCTCACCGAAATCGACGCCTATGCACATTTGTCTCTGAAGTAAAGGCTGGACTACAATAGAGCTGTTTGGAGCAGTTTGTGAACAGTGTTTTCTGTTGGTGATGGTAAGTCCCTTTGGGGGGGACTTTGGGCTTTCTCACTTTGTAAACCGATTACATGCACACAAAAAAATATAACACAATAAAGGAAAGGGAAAAAGCCAAAAAGCATAATATGAGCACTTTAATATCTGATGACACATTGTGGTCATTTTTTGATTTATTAAAGTAAATATATGACATATTGCACCATGAAAAGCGAAGAAGAATCAAGAAGATGTCAAATAATAACACGGGTCATGGTCAACAAGTATTTTTTTAGTATGAATAAAGGCTTGATGGAACTATGAATTTATTTGCTTGGTTTATTTGCATGCATAAATAAAAATGCAAAGCCCACAAAATGATTAAATAGTGATGATTATGTGGCCCTCCTTGGTAGGTTAACATTGTTTTCCAAAATCAGTGTGTTGGAGCTGTCTTTGTCAAAGCACAAAAGCCTATTTAACAGTATAAAGGAACACTGATTTGTATTGTTGTCCAGATAAATCATGAAGCCTAAGACGCTCTGCTGTCAGCATACCTTAGGAAAACATTTATTGGGATAACACCAGGTAAACGTTTCCACTCAACCCTCCTCCGAGCTCCTTTGAGCTGGGTAATTCACAGAGCAGTTTGCTTTGGCACATCAGATTCCAATGGGGAGCTATGGAATTAGCGGTTAACTTTCTCCAATGTATTAGAATGAGCAGTGTATATCTGACCAATGCAGATTATCTGAGACTACTGTACTACAGTTTGCATACTGTGTGCTGTCTGTGTGTGATTGGCCATGTGTCTTTACCACCAACACTGTATGATTATCCAAGTGCTGCCAAGTCCATGGTGTGTAAAGGTACGCAGCGTGGGTATAAGGTTTATCATAAATGTGTCTTTCTGACTGGATATATGGAAATGCAAGAGCAACGATGTACGTGTTGCATTAGTGTGTGTGTGTATTTGCAGACTACTTCTGTGATCAGGTAGGAAATGGAGTAATTCTGAACATATGACACATGGAAGGGAACATTGAGATTGACAGCCCAGACCATATTGTGATGGCTGGCTCCTTGGGGTCCTTCAGAAAAGGCCATGTCTCCAACACACACGCTGGGGTGATTTCCATAGCTATTGGACCAGTCATAACATTTGAGACACTTTTGGGAGCAATTCTTTGATTAAAAGAACAGCTTGAGTGTGACAGAGAGAGAGAGAGAGAGAGAGAGAGAGAGAAAAATAAAAGAAGATAGCTTCTCTGTGTGTGATCACACTGAGCACAAGAGAGAGGAACACAGATCTTGAGGAAAAAAGAAGAAGCTTATCTGACCTTTTCCAGTCAATGCCAACTTTCAGACAGACTCCATAAGGCCTCCAAACCATACACATGATAATAGACCTCCATTATCATGCTTATCCTCATCTATTTACATCAACTGTACTCAGTGGCATAGTCATTTAGACCTTAAGTTCAACTTCATCGCAGGGTGTGTCTATAAAAGATAAACCAATAAGGGAGCTTGGATGGCTCGAATAATAACAGTGTTAAATGTGTGTCTATGGGTAGGATGGCATTTTATCCAATTCGTGTACAGTATTTAATCTGCTAATCAAATCCCAATCCTCTCAGATCCCTTATCCAATTGATATAGGTTCACCTTGCAACATGTATAAGTAATTAAAAGTATAACTCGAAGAATCAGATCAGATCTGTACAGTTTTGTAAACAAACAAAAGTCATGTTTACATAAATTTTTACTTACGAAAAATAATTGTGTATCCTTGAGTTGAAGGAAACTTATTGTTATTTCCTCAAAAACATTTGCAAAGCTTATTTTTTATATACCTTAAACACTGACTATCTGTCCAATCTGAGTTTTCTGTTGCACGACTAAAACAACTTTTGAAAGTACACGTGTTCCACCAAAACAAGTTCTTTCCCGAGGCTAATTTGCAGAGGCACCGTGGCCCTGCTGTGATTGGTTTAAAGAAATGCCAATAAAACAGAGCACGTTTTTCTCTAGCCTCTGTGGACTAGCCAGACCCTCCTCCGCAGCGCTGTGAAGGAAGGTCTGGCAATGCGAGACTACGCTTCCCAAAACCCGTTCATTGCCATCCTCTACCTGTCCAGTCAGATGCCCTCTGACTTTTTCTCCTGTCCCAGTTACCTTATTTCCACATCCAACCACTCCATCCGAAGGAGGGTCTGGCTACTCCACACAGCATTGGGTGATGGGAGGAAAACGTTGGTTTAATGGCATTTCTTTAAACCAATCAGAAAAGTCATGGGCGGTGCTAAACTCTGCACGAGCCGCTGCAAAATAGTCGTGCGACAGAAAAGTCCGATTGGACAGATAGTCTAGCTAGCTGTCTGGATTTACCCTGCAGAGATCTGAGGAGCAGTTAACCATAGTCCTCAGAAATCCACCGAATAAAAAATTCCAACACAAAGAAAGCGGAAGGAAACAACACATGCGTCCGGTGGACGGAAGTGGAAGTGGAATGCGAAAGATATAGACTAGTCCTTCAGTATCCCCTTTCCCTCCAGTCCCAGTCACCTGCTCTTCCCTGCCCACTTACTCACCTGTTCCCACTTTCCTCATCAGCCCTGCATTATTTAACAAGCGCTTTTCGGCTCACTCCTGACCACATCGTCAATGTTTCTATGTGCTTCAGGCCTTTGCTTTCCTGCCTTTGTAGTCTGCAACCAGTAACCTGGAATTTTCACCTGAACCCTGCAACCTGTATCTTGAAACCTGCATCTGGCCCAATTCCATTCCGGCCCCTACACCCTCCCACTTTGGGACAAATGGAACTCTGTCTGGAGTCCCACTTACACCTGAATGAAGCATGTTTTGTAACCATGGTTTTATATTAAGCGGTAACTGTTATACACGACACTAATAACAGGCTACGTAAGTAACAGTGTGGGCAGTGAGGTGGCAGACTCATTACAGAGCTAGGCAGGAATGTGCAAAAATATATTCTATGGGTTGGGCAAAGGGTCACAGTATTAAAGGGATATTTCATCATTGGAAAGATGAATATATCTTTAAATTGGGTCACTTATGTAGTAGAAATGTGAAAAAATGTTAGAAATTGGTGGCTTCTAGGCCGAGAAAAGCCAGAAAATGTGTTTTTGGCTCATGTGGATGAAAGACACCAAATCCCAGAATGCACTTGCTTCGCTGCTTTAGCGTCTACTCCCAAGCCACGCCTACCGTTACAGACAGACAGTGAGACAGTCAACTCAACTTTAGTGTGTTTTATTGTCATTTCAACCATATACACGAAACAACGTTTCACCGTGGCTCAATTGGTTACACAATTAAAATATATGAAAACGACATTATATAAAAAGGACATACGAAACAGGCTACATTTAGTGCACACACATGATATGCTCCGTAAAGTTCGGCTAACACATAGCTAGCTACTAGCATTAGCGCTTGGTGGGCTGTATCACCGAGTATACAAATTTGCGTGTAATGTAGAATGGTCGGCATTTAACAGTCACAAACTCCACCAGCAGTCAGCAGTTAGTTGGATACAAGCACCCCCATTTCTGCACCAGGCAGTCTGTGTTAACACAGCTCACCTCCACTAGCTAATCTTACCCGGCAAAGGAGCAGCCGGACTGGTAGCTAGCTGGATAGTCCGATACAGCAATTGTTTCCACAACAACAAAAACACAGCAGTCTCTGAACTCACATTGGGAGTTTCGTTGAAGTTGGATGTAGTCCAGTTTGTTGTCTAATGAGCGAACACTTGCAAGCAGGATTGATGGAACAGGTGGCCAGCTAACTTTAGTTTTCCACCAGCTAACCCGTTCAACGTCCCCCGCTGATGATGTCCCTTTACCAGCCAGAGGCTTCGAGCAACACCGATGGTCTCCATAGCAGGCGGGCAAAGCTGCGTCGAGTATTCGGTCTGCAATAAAGTTTCCAGCATATTCTCCGATCTGTACCAATGTATCCCGGTGGTACACGTGTGCGGTAGTTTGAATGCACATAATTGTTGTTCTGAAATTTCCTTCGGGATGAATAAATCTGTTTCTGCTGAGAAGCTAAGCGATGATTCAAGATGGCTGACACTCTTTTTTACCTCGGCAAGCTCCGGAAAAAGCCGACGTCCAACCCCCTATGGGCTATGCAGAAGTACTGGCTGTAGTCCTTTGCCTCTGGAAAAATGTATACCGATGACGTCAAATGACGATTTTTGCGTTATCGGTATACATTTTTCCAGATCCACAATACAGAGATCTCCCCTCTCAGGGGGACATGAGGGAGGTAAGCACGGTTATTGAAAAATACTACCGGGTTTCTACTGATACAAAGCTTAATGCTAAATCGGTGAAGTATCCCTTTCAGAATAAAAAAACTGTAACTAACTAAAAATAAGGACACACTCCCAAACTTCGTTAGTGGAAATCTTTATTTTAAAGATTACTTTTTTTTGGCATTTTAGGCCTTTATTTGAACAGGACAGCTAGACATGAAAGGGGAGAGAGAGGGGGAGTGATGTGCAGCAAAGGCCAGGTCAGAGTCAAACCCAAGGCCACTGCGTCGAGGAGTGCATTTCTATACCTATATATTCTCTATACTATTCTATTCTCTACCAGGTGAGCTACCCAGGTGCCCGGATAGCCTTATTTTCTTTTTCTTTTGCTAAACATATTCTCATTCTTCACTCTGTTTATGAGCTGCTTGGTTTTTGCAACAGAAAGGGAATGAAGAAAGCGATCAGCATTAGAACAAAGCAGGGAGTCAGAGAAATAAAATGTTTTCGCCGTTTCAATTTCCTCAGTCATATTTTAAGACACTTCAAATCATATTCAGCTAAAATAAAATAAAGCCTGAAAAGTCGGAGACTCATTGCTATGGAGATGATCGACACGTTTTGTCTCATTAGTGTAAACTGGCAGCTTTCAGAATGTAGACCGGTGCATTGTAAGTAGTTACAAGTTTCAACTTGTCTCATCATGAATTTTTGGTCTGAACTGGGATTTAGGCAACTGGTCAGCCCGGTAATGGAGTTTAATTGCAGGAGTGCTTGGAGTGGAAGGTAGATACTAGCTTAATAAACACGTGATTGTTCTGTAAAGTACTTCTAGAGACAATAAAATCTGCGAGTCGGGCAGCGAGACGCTCCGCTTCTGAGACGCTCCCGGCGTGGAATGGCACGTGGTGGTGGACGGAACAAAACCGGAACGCAGCCGGAACGTAGCACAGACGTGCCCGGTAGAGAATGGGGGTGAGACTTATGGTTTAAGACTGGTTTCGAAGGGAGTACAATTATTCTTTCCTCAATTCATGGGGCCTTGATTTATCTCATGACTTCTCTAATCTAAAACTTAAAAAGTCCAGTCTGTCAGACAAACAAAGACTCATAACTAATATTCACATTGTGGGGTTTCATGAGTCATTGTGAGCTCAAATGAATGTTGCAAAAAAACGAAGCACCGTTGTCTTCTATTTCGCAGGGACAAAGTGAAGTTCTTTGCAGCTATATTGTGAGGACTTGCAATTTTATCCAATCCCCGCACTTTTATTTTATAAAAGTGCTCTCAAGCCCTCAGACAAATGACAGGAACTGCAATTGCCACAAATCATTCCAATTTCCCTGCAATACGCATGCTAATGAAAGCACTCGTCAACAAGCAATTCACTGTAACACTTCCCTTTGACTTTCAGCTTTGGTGTCATTCCTGCCACTGTGTTTCAGTGTAAATACACTGTGGCAACAATGCTGGAGTTGAAGTTGTATGGGTCATTTAGACATGCAAAGCTTTTGTCTTTGTCAGCTTGTTTTTGCTGATAGACGATATCTTCAAAATCTGATTTACACATCCCAAAAAGAGAACAAGAGGGAGAAAAAAAGAGTACATCTATGGGCAGAAATGTGTCTCTAGAAACTGAATTTGAATCATTTCAATTTCAATTTCAATTGCTCAACTTGAATAATTGCATTAAAAAACTGAATATGAATAGCATGATTTAAAATTAAATTCATTAGTTTGGAAGTGAATTCCAATAAGTTGATTTTTGGTATGTTTAGAAAAAACCCATATGTGTTGGAATTTTTACCAAGTTCTTAAAAAATGAACCCTAACCCACTTTAAGAAAACCAAGCTCCCGTTTTGAGGTTTACTGACTTATGTGTAGTTACGTGTATAGTAGTCATCGGAGGAAAACACAGGACTGCACTAATAACATTAACAATAGCTTCGTTCTATCAAGTGTCCCAGTAAGCCATGACAGTGTGACAGTGGGCCAGCATGCACACACTACCTGGACCCTTAAAGTGCTCATATTATGCTCATTTTCAGGTTCATAATTGTATTTAGAGGTTGTACCAGAATAGGTATACGTGGTTTAATTTTCAAAAAACACCATATTTTTGTTGTACTGCACATTGCTGCAGCTCCTCTTTTCACCCTGTGTGTTGAGCTCTCTGTTTTAGCTACAGAGTGAGGCATCTCACTTCTGTCCCATCTTTGTTGGTAGTCGCACATGCGCATTAAGTACTGCTAGCTTGTCAGTTTCAGAGTATGAGGGCGTGTCATGCTAGCAGCTAGGCGAGCATTATAACGTGTGTTACAAAGTGACCATGTTTGTCTCTGAAGTAAAGGCTGGACTACAATAGAGCTGTTTGGAGCAGTTTGTGAACAGTGTTTTCTGTTGGAGATGGTAAGTCCCTTTGGGGTGGACTTTGAGCTTTTTCACTTTGTAAACTTATAACAAAAAAAGATATATAACACAATAAAGGAAAGGGGAAAAGCCAAAAAGCATAATATGAGCACAATTATTGAAATTATTAGTAATTTACTTTTAATTTCAATTTCTTGTGATTCAAACAATCAAACTATTACATTATTTGATGAACAAAAACACAAGCTATAACATTATCCAGGCCAGTTATAATATACATTGCTTTTAACAATAAGCAACCAAAATGTTGTAGCCTACAGTCAGCTGCTTTTATTTCTTATGGAAAAAGTAATGTCTCTTGACTTTATTTTGTATCATTTATTTAACTATGTTCAAAAGTAATTTAAAGGTATTATTGTCAACAAATTCTATGAAAAGACCAAAACCAACAGACCAATGTGTTAGTCCATCTCTCAATACTTTCCTACCCTGTATGTGGCACGCAGCTCAATGCGCATTAGTTCCCACTCAAGATGTAAGTTTTTGAAAACGGGTCACAAACATACAGTTACATTTTCTTTTAAAGCATCCATCATATCCTAAAACAGTTGGTCACTGTTTTTTGTTGTTGCAAAATGTTACTCAAAGAAGAGGACATTGGTTGTTTGTTGGGTACTTTTATTCAGCCCACAGATGTTTGTGCTCTAGATTTTTGTGATTATTGTGACCCAAAAGCTTTTTAGGTTTTGCAGTGCTGCCTGCAAGCTTTACAAATACAGTTGTTGATGTTAGGTATTATAGGTTAGAGCTGGGTCCGTTCAGGCTAAAGGTAAGAAATTGCTTGCTGAGATTTAGAATTGTTAGAGCTTGTTGGGGGCAATACACAGCCTAGAAGTGCTGCCTGAGAAGACCACTCAGAAAGAAAGGTTTTAATACACTTTTGGGAATTTGGATTCTGGAAGTCTGGTTTGATTTGACCTGGGTTTCAGGCCAGAGTTAACTCAATTGTTTGTATGAAAAGGGCAACTTTGGTATTTGACTGTCTGGATTTTGGTTTTTTCAAGCATCAGACAGAATTGCAATCTTTTGCAAATTATGGACACATTTATACGCTTTGCAATTCAATTTCCCCTGTAAGCAATCAATCTGAATTAGAATGACACCCTATAGCAGCAGAACTACAACAAAGTAGCAGAAGGTCGAAGCAAGGGTTTGACATTTACACGGCAGGGAATCCACTCATTCTCCCTCTTCGTCCTTGTGGCCCTTTTCCAGTAGATAATTATCTTTTAATTGCTGTTCTTTCCCTCCTTTTTCAACTTTGGCCCTTTTCTTCTTCTTTCACACTTTGTTAAATCTCTCTGTAACAAAAGGTCAGAGTGCACCAAGTGTGATGCCGCCGCTGCATTTGTGTGCGAGATGGACACATCTTTAATCGCGCAGCCCATGCTCTCTGTGCGTATCATTTGCTATGGTTACTGGCAGTCAAATGGAATGTCATGCAGTCAGACAAAAGCCCGAACAAGAGAATGGAGAAAAGATGAAGGGAAATGGAGAGGATGGACGAAAAGAAAAGAGCAGGACAGCTGATAAATCTGTCACCTTGTTAGGGTCAACGGAGTACTCTTTTCTCTGCTCCCTCTTTGATAGAATCATTGTGGAGTTGGAAGAGAGAGAGACACAGAAAGATGTGCTTGAGTGAGTGTATGTGTGTGTGTGTGTGTACTTATTTGAGTGTGTGTTTCAGAGGGTCTGTTTGTGTGCATTTGTGTCACACAACAAGTAAAGCTATGCATCTTTGTGTGTATATCTGTGTGTGTGTGTGTGTGTGTGTGCAATCGTTTGGGCTTTCTCTCTCTCTCTCTCTCTCTCTCTGTCTGGGTCAAGCGTCCACTCTCTCAGCGTGCGGTCTCGACGCCGCGCCCAACTCCCTACCCATAATCCTTTTCTCCCCAGGCGCTTTACTCTCCCGCAACTCGCCCCCACGCTGAGATGAAGTTATCACACTACGCACAGTACCCTTGCTTGTTCACCCCTTGGTGTATGTTTGTGTGTGTGTGTGTGTGTGTGTGTGTGTATGTGTGTGTCTGTGTGTGTGGTGGTGTGTATTTTCCCAAAACCTCACCCAATATTACTTGCTCTGCTCTTTCTGTGCAAAGGTTCTGCAGTAGGACACGCCTGTTTACGGCATAATAAAGCAGAGCTGCTACAAACACCATTCTATTCACGAAATTAAAATGACCTATGAGAACTCTCACTCTCTGCTTCACACAGAGAGAGAGAGAGAGAGAGAGAGAGAGAGAGAGAGAGAGAAGAGAGCATGTTTGGGAAAAGATACACAACGAATCAAATACAAGCTGTACACAACTGTTGGACACATGGTGTTTCCTCCCACAGTTGGTTGGGTGAATTAGCTGTAGGTGTAATTGTGGTGTTCTTGTTCGTCTTAGCCCTGTAAATCTATCTAAATCTATCTAAGTTGTAACCTGCCTTTTGTCCAGCCTCCTTTTTCCTAGGAGAGTCTTCACTGTTTTGCTATTCTTAAAGCCTTACCAGGCGTTGGGCTATGAATATAATGTCTGTCCAGAGGATAGTTTTAAAGAAAAGCCATGGGGTCATGGACATTTTTTTACCACCCACTGTTTTGCCAGGAGGAAGAACTTTCACAACTTTTCCGACACTGTGGTTGTTGTTTTTTAATCACCCTGTCAAAGAAATAACCCAGGTACTGTATGTGCACAGCAGAATGTACTAACTGAATCTAAACAACACTGCCTAGTCTGCAGCTAGCTATTGCTCTTGTGAGGCTTTACTTAGGCATAGTTGAGTTAAATGCTTGCATGGTAACATGCTCACAATAAAAATGGTAATAGGTATAACATTTGCTATGTTCACCATCTTAGTTTAGTGTGCTAATTAGCACTAAACACAAAGTACAGATGAGGCTGATGGGAATGTCACTAGTAGGTATTTGGTCATAAACATAAGTGAAACATGTAAATTTGACCTGATGATGGTGCTAGGAAAAGTGAAGGGATCTCCAAAGCTAATACAATTCATTCAGAGGGGGGACATGTCCAGTGCTGGGATGTAACTGAGTACATTCACTCAAGTACTGTACTTTAGAACAAATGTTGAGGTACTTGTACTTTACTTGAGTCTTTTCTTTTCATGCCACTTTCTACTACTTGTACTTTTTACTCCACTACATTCATCTAACAGCTTTAGTTACTAATTACTCTAAACATATTTTTTTTTGCACACAAAACACATAATAATTAAATAAAAATTAAACGGCCTACAAGTCCAGCTGAAATGATTGGCAGATTAAACACTTAGTTGATTGACAGAACAGTTTGGATCGTTTTCAGTTTCTAAAATGTGAGGATTTTTCTTCATTGAGTACTTTTATTTTTAATACTTTAAGTACATTCGCCTGATGATACATACTTTTACTTAAGTAACTTCTTCAATGCAGGACTTTTACTTGTAACAAAGTATTTTTATGGTGTGGAATTAGTACTTTTACTTAAGTAAAGGATGTAAATACTTCTTCCACCACTGGACATGTCTACACAGTTTCATGCCTATCCATCTAATAGTTGTTAGGGCAAATGTCAACCTCACAGTGGCAAAGGACATCACCAATGGCATTAGAATACATCGTCTGAGACCCATGGATGTACGTACATGCTCTTTGCCAGTCCATCAAGTATGATAATAATGAGATATCTCACTGAATAAATAAACATTATGACCCTAAATGGCACTAAAGAAAGGTCATGGGATCACCAAGTCAGTGTGTTAGTCCCTATGGTCCCCAGCTATGTACCAAATTTCATAGCAGTCCATCCAATAGTTGTTGAGATATTTCAGGCTGGGCCAGGGGTGATTTTAGCTCTTTTTATAGATCTTGATCCCGGCTCCCCTAAAAAATATTTGTTAAAAAAAAAAAGTCTGTGTTTGGGAAAACCCTGACGAACTTCTGGCAAATTTGAGATTTGCTCTGCGAGTCCGTCTGGCCAAGAGCCCATTTCCAATTTTTCCAAATCGAGGCACCAATCACAACCGTTGAGGAGGGCTTTATACGATGATGATAGCGCAGCGACGGAAGCAGCTTTTTGTTTACATTCAACATGACGGCCACCGAAGTGCAGCAACCCGTTGATGCCGCTGTCGCTGCTACGTCACCCGGATCTTTGGTCTGATTGGTTGAAGGACTATCCAATTGCGCCCAGAGGCATTTGAGCGGTGTCCGTTGGTGACGCTCAATGGTGTTTTAAGCCCCCAACGTCTCCTTCCAGGCAGCGCTGCGACTGTTGACTTCAAGGCACCTAACCCTAACCTTAACCCTAACCCTAACCGTTTGTGGCAGTTAGTATCTCCTGAGGAAGCCATTTTGATGGTGAAACGTAGAGAACTCTACTTTAAACTTCTTTTAAAACCTTTCATGGCATCTTTTTTACGTGGATTTTAACCTTTTTTAAAGCAGTGATTGCTTTTAAACTCACAGGAGGATTTTAACCTGCTACAGCCCATTTTAATGAAGGATTATTTTAACAAGCCAACCAGCCATGGACACCTAAGGGGTGAGTCATCTGAAAAAATTGTGTGTGCACACTGAAGAATTCAAACTCACTACCTATACAGGATGGCTTTTTATCAACTTTTAGTGTGGCTTTTTATCCTCTTTTAATCTGCTGGAAATTGTTTGGACCCAGGGGGTACCCAAGGAGGGCCTGCTACTTTCGGGCAATGGCCTAAAGCACACGCAAGGCCTCCGAACCTGTGAGTTTTAAGTTCTTTTATCCTCACGGTAACCTTTTACTCCACAGTTTTAAGGAGCCTACTTTCCTTTTACTTTTCTCTTAACTTTGTTAAACCCCCTCTCTTTTTATTCATCCTTATTTTCCTTTACTGAAGGTTTATTGGGCCTATTTGAACAGGCGTTTTTTATCAACAGGTGGTCTCCTCATTTTAAACTCCACGGCTCTTAAAATGTTCAGAGCATGGGCCTGGAGAGCAACAGAGCCTGGACCACTGCTCAGCGTCAGGCGGTGGAGAGAAAGTGGATCCATCTTTTAAAGTTTTAATCTCTCGCTGTCCGTTCTGTCCAGTGGTTCTTTTAACCTGCTTTTAATATCTGGCCTTCTTTTAAACAGCTTTTATATAACCGAACCCGTTTTTTTAAGGATGTTTTTAAGTGTTTTATTCACACTAGTGGTCCCCTTGTGCCCGTGCCCTTCGCAACATCCTGGGCATTGCGTTTTATCTAGGGCTGTCAAAATAATGCGTTAATTTCGATTAATTAATCTGAGAAAAAATAACGCGTTAAAAAAAATAACGCGTTAAAAAAAATAACGAAGATTAAGCCATTCCATATTGACGTTTGACCCGGACCGTTCTAGCCACCATTGGACTGTAAAATGAAGGAGGGAGACGAGAATGTGCTGCCTGGATCATTAATTGGAACATTTGTTATACATTATTATTAAACATTTAATTTTGACCATATCGCCTTAGCAATAAACAAGCCGTTCTTTAATGTCACCAACTGTTGTTTAGTACCATTTTTTTTCTTTTCTTTTTTTACTTTCTTAAAGTAAGTAAGTATCGGTTCAGGCACCGTTAATTATGTATGCGATTAATTTTAATTAATTAATCACAGAGTATGTAATTAATGAGATTACATTTTTTAATCGATTTTATCCCAAACCTAACCATTACCTAATCGACTTCAAGGCAGCGCTGCGACCGTTGACTTCAAGACACCTAACCTGTAATCCTAACCACAACCCTAACCATAACCATTGCCTAATCCCAGTGAGACGTTGGGGGCTTAAAACACCGATAAATGTTGGTGACGCCCCTTTGGAAATGAGCTGTGAATGACCCTTCCCCAAACCCACTCTGTTACAACTGAGAAGGGTCTGGTGTCATCCAGGCTAGGGATTCAAGTATCACCTGAAACTGCACATGTAGCCGACATCTCCCTCCGTCTCAAGATCTGACTGAAAACAATAATTGTCAAATACAAAGTCGACTTGTGCTACATTTGGGAGTTAAAGAACAGAACAGGAAAACACATAAATGAGCCATTTGGTTACACTTCTGAGTGACACACCGCCGCACAACCCTGCGGTGAATCGCTGGAGCCACCAGATGCTATCTTAACACGGCCTTAGAACAAAGCCATACCGTCACAGCCAGAGATCATGTCAACTTTAAGGTCATGGTGAGCGATGGTTCATGCAGTTTTTGAAATGTGATCGGGATCACATTTCATTGCTTGATTTTTTTTAATGTGTTTTACTATCATTATATTAAAATAAAGTCATTTCCTTTATAAAAACAAGATTTGATATTAAAAAAGTATTTTTCCAAAAATGAGTCTTGAAAAAGGGGGGTGGGGGGGGTTGTCTTATCAGAGTCATCTAAAATTCGGGTCAATACGGTATGGACACCTTAACACAAACAGGGTTTGGGAGTGGGGGACATGATTGTGTGGAGTAATTTTTCATGTACATTTTTCATGATCATCCATTAGATGATCATTAATTAATTTACTTGGCTTCTTTTAATTTTTTGGCCTAATGTGGCCAAAGTCAGGGAATCATAATTTGTTTTAGGATTTATCCTCTGGGGCCAATAAATATCTATAGCATATTTACTGGTAATCTAGCTGCAGTTGCTAATACATCTTGCAGTGAACCAAAGTTTGGACAGGCGGATCAACTGATTCTTGGATCTTCAGACCATTGGACCATTAAACTGACCATCATAGTTCTTAATCCCTGTCGCTACATGACAATGGAATTCATAAGATAAGAAAATTAGAAAAAATCAAAGGTAATATGTTAAGACGAACAATGTAGAATGGACAAATAATTCTGCACAAGTTCAATTCTTCCGAGGATTGCCAGCAAGAAAGAAAGTAGCAAGTCGGAAAGAAACCGGGAGGAAACAAACATACCTAAGGAAACAAAGATAAGAATAGAATTTCTGAGAGGAACTCTGTGGAGATTTGCTGTGGATGCCAAATGTCACCTCTGCATCTCCAAAGCTTTCTTTTGTCCTAGTTTGGTTTAAGATGCAAAATACAGCTCTTAAAAGCAGCATCAGGCTTTTACTTGAAGAACACAATTATTCTAAAATGGAACCACAAAGTAGGGCTGCAACACTAAAGAGCGGCCCATCCTGGCTATTTGAGATTCCAAAGATTAATTCTGTTTCCTCAAACTCTAGTGTTCACATGGATACGGCAATTTTATAACTTTAAATCAAAGCAGTCACGACTTTCTAAACAGAAATTGTGTGTGCTCCATCCAAAGACAATTGTACTCACCAACATCACATAATATTGGCCCTTGTGGCTCTTTGGCAAGAAATTTAAATCTGAGAGATGGTGGTCTCATGTGAGAATGATAACCAGAGCCATGCACCAGTTGATGCCCAATACACACACAGGACACGTCTTACAGATAGAAGTAGTCAAGGTATAGTAGCCTGCCACACCAGATAATGAATGTGATTAAATTGCTGTTTTCCCGGAACCTTGACACCTGTCAACGCGGCGTGACAGCTAAAGGACAATTTCGGCACAAAATGAAACTAGAGGTTAATAACATATGTGTACCGAGTCAACCGTTCTCTGGGATATGTTTTCATGCTAATCGAATGTGTCTGTAGCTTGAAACAAGCTACCGCAAACCGGTGATTAGCTTGTAACGCTAGTAGTCGGGGCAGAGGGTAAATCGCTGTTTCTACACCACTAACAAGGCTTAAAATAGCACCACACTTCAACGGTAGCATAATGAGGGTCCCTACATGTTCGATTAGCATGAAAAAATATCCCAGAGAACGGTCGACTCGGTACACGTATGTTATTAACCCCTAGTTTCATTTTGCGCCGGAATTGTCCTTTAAGTTTAGGCACCTAAAGGTTTACCTGACGTGCCAGATGAAACATCTGAGAAGGCACCATTGGAAACTGTTTGGGAAAGGGCAGGTACTTTCAAAAAAATACTTGGCAGGTATTTGGATGAGCCATCTGTCTATCACATCCGCCATTGTTGTTTTGAAATGAACAGTTGCAGCCGTCACACACACCTAAACCATGCCCGTAGCTGCAACATATTCTAACTCCCAGCGCGTCGAAAAGCGACAATTGGTCAGGTGCCTTTGGCGTTTGTTACTGACGCAAAAAAGTCTCCTTGAGTGTATAGCCCTTTGGCGTCATATTTAGACGCGCTTGGTCAGGACTCTTGGCGTCACTTTTTTCAAATCGAGGCACCAATCACAACCGTTGAGGCGGGCTTTACACGATGACGATAGCGCAGCGACGGAAGCAACTTTTTGTTTACATTCAACATGACGGCCACAGAAGTGCAGCAACCCCGTTGATGCCGCTGTCGCTGCTACGTCACCCGGATCTTTGGTCTGATTGGTTGAAGGACAATCCAAATGCGCCCAGAGGCATTTGAGCGGTGTCCGTTGGTGACGCTCAATGGTGTTTTAAGCCCCCAACGTCTCCTTCCAGGCAGTGCTGCGACTGTTGACTTCAAGGCACCTAACCCCTAACCTTAACCCTAACCGTTTGTGGCAGTTAGTATCTCCTGAGGAAGCTATTTTGATGGTGAAACGTAGAGAACTCTACTTTTAACTTCTTTTAAAACCTTTTATGGCATCTTTTTTGTGTGGACTTTAACCCTTTTTTAAAGCAGTGATTGCTTTTAAACTCACAGGAGGATTTTAACCTGCTACAGCCCAATTTAATGAAGGATTATTTTAACAAGCCAACCAGCCATGGACACCTAAGGGGTGAGTCATCTGAAAAAATTGTGTGTGCACACTGAAGAATTCAAACTCACTACCTATACAGGATGGCTTTTTATCAACTTTTAGTGTGGCTTTTTATCCTCTTTTTAATCTGCTGGAAACGGCAATTTTATAACTTTAAATCAAAGCAGTCACGACTTTCTAAACAGAAATTGTGTGTGCTCCATCCAAAGACAATTGTACTCACCAACATCACATAATATTGGCCCTTGTGGCTCTTTGGCAAGAAATTTAAATCTGAGAGATGGTCTCATGCAGTTTTTGAAATGTGATCGGGATCACATTTCATTGCTTGATAATGTGTTTTACTATCATTATATTAAAATAAAGTCATTTCCTTTATAAAAACAAGATTTGATATTAAAAAAGTATTTTTCCAAAAATGAGTCTTGAAAAAGTGTTGTCTTATCAGAGTCATCTAAAATTCGGGTCAATACGGTATGGACACCTTAACACAAACAGGGTTTGGGAGTGGGGGACATGATTGTGTGGAGTAATTTTTCATGTACATTTTTCATGATCATCCATTAGATGATCATTAATTAATTTACTTGGCTTCTTTTAATTTTTTGGCCTAATGTGGCCAAAGTCAGGGAATCATAATTTGTTTTAGGATTTATCCTCTGGGGCCAATAAATATCTATAGCATATTTACTGGTAATCTAGCTGCAGTTGCTAATACATCTTGCAGTGAACCAAAGTTTGGACAGGCGGATCAACTGATTCTTGGATCTTCAGACCATTGGACCATTAAACTGACCATCATAGTTCTTAATCCCTGTCGCTACATGACAATGGAATTCATAAGATAAGAAAATTAGAAAAAATCAAAGGTAATATGTTAAGACGAACAATGTAGAATGGACAAATAATTCTGCACAAGTTCAATTCTTCCGAGGATTGCCAGCAAGAAAGAAAGTAGCAAGTCGGAAAGAAACCGGGAGGAAACAAACATACCTAAGGAAACAAAGATAAGAATAGAATTTCTGAGAGGAACTCTGTGGAGATTTGCTGTGGATGCCAAATGTCACCTCTGCATCTCCAAAGCTTTCTTTTGTCCTAGTTTGGTTTAAGATGCAAAATACAGCTCTTTAAAAAGCAGCATCAGGCTTTTACTTGAAGAACACAATTATTCTAAAATGGAACCACAAAGTAGGGCTGCAACACTAAAGAGCGGCCCATCCTGGCTATTTGAGATTCCAAAGATTAATTCTGTTTCCTCAAACTCTAGTGTTCACATGGATACGGCAATTTTATAACTTTAAATCAAAGCAGTCACGACTTTCTAAACAGAAATTGTGTGTGCTCCATCCAAAGACAATTGTACTCACCAACATCACATAATATTGGCCCTTGTGGCTCTTTGGCAAGAAATTTAAATCTGAGAGATGGTGGTCTCATGTGAGAATGATAACCAGAGCCATGCACCAGTTGATGCCCAATACACACACAGGACACGTCTTACAGATAGAAGTAGTCAAGGTATAGTAGCCTGCCACACCAGATAATGAATGTGATTAAATTGCTGTTTTCCCGGAACCTTGACACCTGTCAACGCGGCGTGACAGCTAAAGGACAATTCGGCACAAAAATGAAACTAGGGGTTAATAACATATGTGTACCGAGTCAACCGTTCTCTGGGATATGTTTTCATGCTAATCGAATGTGTCTGTAGCTTGAAACAAGCTACCGCAAACCGGTGATTAGCTTGTAACGCTAGTAGTCGGGGCAGAGGGTAAATCGCTGTTTCTACACCACTAACAAGGCTTAAAATAGCACCACACTTCAACGGTAGCATAATGAGGGTCCCTACATGTTCGATTAGCATGAAAAAATATCCCAGAGAACGGTCGACTCGGTACACGTATGTTATTAACCCCTAGTTTCATTTTGCGCCGGAATTGTCCTTTAAGTTTAGGCACCTAAAGGTTTACCTGACGTGCCAGATGAAACATCTGAGAAGGCACCATTGGAAACTGTTTGGGAAAGGGCAGGTACTTTCAAAAAATACTTGGCAGGTATTTGGATGAGCCATCTGTCTATCACATCCGCCATTGTTGTTTTGAAATGAACAGTTGCAGCCGTCACACACACCTAAACCATGCCCGTAGCTGCAACATATTCTAACTCCCAGCGCGTCGAAAAGCGACAATTGGTCAGGTGCCTTTGGCGTTTGTTACTGACGCAAAAAGTCTCCTTGAGTGTATAGCCCTTTGGCGTCATATTTAGACGCGCTTGGTCAGGACTCTTGGCGTCACTTTTTGACGCTCTGGGTCAGGATGTACATTTAACTGACGTGGCACAAGAACAGGACAGTTAGGTTTAGGAAAAGATGGTGGGTGAGGTTACTAAATGTACGTTTCAGACACGCGGGACAAGAACGGGACACGAACCCCCGTCTCCTGGGTGAAATTTCTGTGTTGTTTGACCCATCCACCACCCCAGCCTGCTTCTCTACACGGATTTACGGTCTTTCGTACCACTCTTTAGTGTTGTCTCTCTTAATACTACGCCATCTTATGGCACTGCGTTCAAGTTGTTGCTATGCTCGGTGCGTTCCATACAGACGCTAAAGGGTGATTTTTGCGTCGGTATCCGACTCTGAGAGCCTGGGAGTGAGAACTGGTTGGTAGCTTCCCCGTAGCTCATCACCAGATGCTGATTGATTTGGTCCGCTGCTGTTTGGATGCAAAAGCTTTGACTTGAAGCCTGACAAGATGGATATTCATGCAATATGTGATCCCGCGATTCTTGCATGATCATGATATCGCGAGAATCCAGCTGCTTTGCAAGGTAACCAAAAGGTTTCTTTAAAACATCGACAGCTAAGTTCAGGCATCAGAAAGTGACTGCGAAACGGCCATGTGACAGTTAAGTTTATGCACCAAAACAACTGGTTAAGATTAGAAAAAAAGTTTGATTGTTTTCACCTTAATTTCTTCTGGGACACAAACTCCACTCCCCTGCTTGAAAGGCCTGTGTTTGGGGACCCATCCACCACCTCTACCTCATCCACTAGATGCTGCGGTCATAATTACTTCGGCATTACAGCAAACCTCAATGTGGGACTTACAGTAATAAATACGTGGAATACATATGAATTACAGTGCAACACATTTCCTAGCTAAATCAATGTACGAATGGTTCATGAGATCAGCCTGAACCGACACATATATAAACACTGTTAGAGCAGCCTTGGATTGAAAAATACAGATAAAAAAACAGCAGCTTTGCTGCTACTATGGTGATATTTTGCAGGTGCTTTAATATACTTTATTTATTCTGCGAATCAAGCAGGGCTTCCTGCCACAGTCCTCCTACAAAACATAAGTCAGTGTCAGAGCCAGCTTTTACAGTATTGTTAATCTTCAACATTGGCTTTCCCATTCAGACATGTTCCCTAGTTCACTCTCATCGCCTAACATAAATGTCTGAAATGTGAACTCTTACTTGCATAGTCCGCATTTGGTGCTTTTTGGACAAGAGAGAGAGGGAACAAGTACAGAAAAAAGAAACCCAGGTCAGGATAGAAACAACACAGAGTTCTTCACACCTGAGAGTTTTGGATATACCAAACTCTTCAGAGGTTTGGGAAACAGGTGCCAAATGTCAGAAGCTCCATCTCCACAGAGTTGCTGTTGGCCTAGTTTGTCTTGAGATGCAGCTGTATGCTCTGTCATAGAGATGGCAAATAAGCACCAGAGGGGGTTGTGACACACACACACACACACACACACACACACACACACACACACACACACACACACACACACACACACACAAGCACACACAATAATAAATACAAGTGCTATACACACAGACGATAGACCTGAAGCTTTTCCAGGATACACAAGGAAATGTAATTCCAAGTCAAACATGGGCATATGTACAAGCATACAGTACACCCCCCCCCCACACACACACACACACACACACACACACACACACACACACACACACACACACACCCACACACACACACACACACACAAAAGTGAAAAATAGGACATCTTGGATACACACCACCCTTGGTTGTTGGAGGGGATGACTGTCAAAAACTTGTATTCTCTCTCTTTCTCTCCTTCTCTCACTTCTTATCCTTTTATGTACATTCCACACACCTTTTAGAAACTGCTCTCTCAACATCACGGACGTCACTAGGATTGAAAGACAGGGGGGGCTTAGCCCCGAGGCTATGCAAAACTTTCCCTTGCAAAATCTTACTTACAAACTCTAATGTTAGCCTTTAGATACATCAAAGCTGCATGGGGGGGGTTACTTAGGCCAGACTGTGCTCCTGCTGAGTTCTTCTTTAGGCTAAGACTTAACCACTATCTATCTGCCCGTGTAAATGTGTGGTAAAGTAATACCATACCTAATTCCTCTCTCTATTAGATAAGATGCAGGTCAAAATGAGATTATTTAATTACTAGGGGTGTAACGATACACGTATTCGTATTGAACCATTCGGTACAGGGCTTTCTGTTAGGTGCGCATTACAAACCGAACAATTCGTTGGACTAATCCTATTAAATTTTTTAAAAAAGAGCTTAAATTGTGGGAAATATAATGTTGTCAGTGCCGCTGCACTCAACAAGACAGCCCAAATGACAAAACAGGCAACATGCTGTCTGCCCTTCCCACTCCTAAAGAAAAACACACTACTCCAGTCAGCCATGATACGCTGAACTAGCTCGTTGCAATATGGTTGTCCAGGATTTAAAGTATGTCTGAATTTAACAACCTGATGGCGAGATGAATCAAAGTTCTAGTATGTATGTATGTATGTATACATATGTATGTATGTATGTATGTATGTATGTATGTATGTATGTATGTATGTATGTCTGTCTGTCTGTCTGTATGTATGTATGTATATGTATGTATACATATGTATGTATGTATGTATACATATGTATGTTTGTATGTATGTATGCATGCATGTTTATATGTCTGTATGTATGTATGTATGTATGTCTGTCTGTCTGTATGTATGTATATGTATGTATACATATGTATGTATGTATGTATATGTATGCTCATATATAGCCTAGTCTACATTTAGGCAACATCTACATACTTGTTTAATTTATTACAGCAAAGGAATGTAGAAAGTTAAGTTGGTCAGAATCAAGCATATATAATAAATATCATGAAATAATTTAGTTTAGGCTATGCCTTGGTGCCTCTCTCTCTCTCCTAAAATATCTTCCAGTATCCATTTGTTGAATGAATTGAAGGTTATACTGGTACAATAGCATTAACAGTGACACTATGATATTTAGGGACTGATATTGTTTTTAATACTATAGAGAAAGCAGACTATATTAATGGTAAAGAATAGAGAGCTTCAGATACCTTACTAGGCGAGCTATTTCTTGTATTTCACTCGTTTACACTAGCTAGACTATTGTTTTCTATAGCCAACTCAAATATTCCTTTATCTTTACCTCAAGTAAATGTAGCTGAAGTGAAGCAAAAAAAAATAAAAAAATAATCAAATTATTATTTTTCTTATTATTATTTGGGGGGGCTTAGGAACATTTTGGGGTAGCTTCAGCCCCCCTAAAATAGGCCTAACGACGTCCCTGCTCAACATGAAGAAGTTAAAACTTTGGAATGCACAGCATTTATATAAAGCATCTTTTATACTTTTCTCTCCTCTTCATGTCAGTTAATGTTACACTGTAGGCTCCTTTTCATTCAAATACACGTTATTGAAAATATGTTTTTCTACTGTGTTAGTGATAACATTTGTTTATGGTAAGAACTTTTAAAGAAATGACGTTATGACGTAATGATGTATTTGCAGAGCAACTACTAGAAAAAAAAAGTTGTAGTTTATGTTGTCAGTATAGATATTTTCTATTTTAACGTGGATAAGAACAAGTACACATCTCACAGTCACACATCTAGGCATGTTCATTTTGTTCATCTTAGCCAAAAGGAACTGTTATTACTATTGTTTGTGTTATTTATTTTGTCACTTGAGAATATGTGTCTAATTTTGTAGAATTTGTGTGCAGTTTCTAAAAGGTGTGTGGAATGTACATAAAAGGATAAGAAGTGAGAGAAGGAGAGAAAGAGAGAGAATACAAGTTTTTGACAGTCATCCCCTCCAACAACCAAGGGTGGTGTGTATCCAAGATGTCCTATTTTTTCACTTTTTTGTGTGTGTGTGTATGTGTGTGTGTGTGTGTGTGTGTGTGTGTGTGTGTGTGTAATAGTATCTGAATACTGGTAAGTGTGCCTGTCATACAAGTGTTTTTCTAAGTACTACCTTTCCACCTGTGTACAGTAGGCACGTGTAGTGAGTGCTGTGTGTTACTCAGCAGCAGAACGACGCTAAATATTCTAAACATGTGCTGGTTTCCTGTGTATTTCAGAGGAAATATCTCAGACAATGTTGATTTCATGTAGTGATAGTCTGGTCTGCATGTTGCAGGACATGTTAGCATTTAATGCATGCATGTATGCAAGTGAGAAATAAAAATGGTACATGGTAAAATGAATTTGTTCATTTATATTAACCACAGGCTCCACAACCAACAGTTAAGAAAAATGTTGAACTGCTTAACTTTTTACCTCCCCCCATTCTATTGTAGAAAATTAGCATTGTGGGAAAGCAGTGTCCATTAATACCTTAATCACAAACTGAACAATTGAAATATGTATCTCTGTATATAATATGTAAAGTAGTCTTTATCATTTTTTACATGAAGATTATGCATGCTCAAAAGACAGTTTGGTTAGGTACGTAGTATGTAAGTGGGACACTCGACTTAGACCTTACTGATGTTGTATTCACATGTATGTTCTGGTGTTTATTACATTGGCAAGCTTTTATTTTCAGTGTTTTTGGTGCAGTGAGCTTATAGTTTGTTGACCTACAACTAATAACTATCAACTTATTGACCAAATATTGATATCTAGTCGGTTTCATTATCAAATGTTTAGCACACTGATCAGTCAGTGCATTACTAATAATACAAATACATTTATATTATTGTAACAGATTATTGTACACAGATACGATTATATTTAAAATATATTATTATTATTATATATATGTATATATATAATTATAATTATAATATAATATAATCAGTGAACTGAAAGTCTTGTTTGTAAATACTTAAAAGAAATATTAATGTAATTTGGTCTCACTTTGCTTTCATCTTTGCAAAAATTTGCACGTGTGATTTTACTGTTTGTTTTTTTTATTAGAAATATAGTGGATTTTTATGTTTAAGTAAAATAATTTTATTGGCTTTTTAGCATTCAAACATGGCAACTACTAAGTATTTTTAGCCATGTCTTCTTGAATGATTGGCCTCTTATTTAATCTTCGACAGACCTATAATCTCTCACCGTCAATGTGCGGTGTGTGACTGTCACGATGTCAGAAGAGTACTCCCTGCTCTGCCATGTTAACCAGCAACCCTGCCTGTTTAACATAACTGCCAGTCCAGTCAGCTGAAACCAAATAAAGCAAACCCTAATCTGTTTATGGACGTTTTGTGGCACATGTGGCTATGTAAAACTCTGCATTGTGATTGGGTAGCTATCCAAACTGCCACAAAGCTGACTGGCTGACCTGCCTCTGGAGGCAGCATTTTCATTGGTTACTCGCCTAGTGTGGTTTCCAAGGAAGTCATGTTCTTGTTTGAGCTCCTAACAGGCAACCCCATGTCGAAACGTCTTCATCCCAAGCATGAGGGCCTTCCCATGGCAACATTTGACAGCCAATGAACATGCATAAGTGCAATGAGGTTACTGACATAATTTCCTGTTATAAGCAAAAGGCTCAGAAGGCGAATAAAGCATGGCCATCGGAGCACCCAATCAGATCCTGACATGTCTTGCAGAGCACCAATCTTGCAACAACAGATGCAGTGATGTTTTAACAAGTCATTATAAAACGCCAAATGTTTTAAGCAATAATCGGAAAATCCAGCGTAATGACAGTGAAGGAGTGAATACATCTAAATTACACTTCCTCAAGAAGTAAAGATAGGCCAAAGCTGCAAAGACTGTAATTGTCACAATTATACACCTCAGTTCCCTCAATACATTACTCTTGAATCATGCCCTTAAAGGTTTTCAAAGACGTGTGTGTGTGTGTGTGTGTGTGTGTGTGTGTGTGTGTGTGTGTGTGTGCGTGTGTGCGTGTGTCTGCCTGTCATGTGGTGAGATGAGGCATCATCCATTTTATTCCTTTTTTATGCTGTGTGGGAGTGTACACTCCACTTAATTGCATGCGTATCTGTGCAATGACATTAATTAATAGGATCACAGTGATGATGTACCTTTGACACCGAACTCTGACTGTGAACTCTAGAGTCACTATGTGTTTTCATTTCAGTTTGACTCCCGATGCAATTAATTGAAGACCAAATGATTCAACCATGGTTTGAATCGGAAATATAAATATTTATTTGCAAAAACAATCCAAAGCTCAGAAAAATGAAAATCTTACCGGTATGTTATGACCCCGAGAAGTCAGGCAGGCAGTGTGTCTTTGTCCAAGATTATTGTCGTCTTATGTTAAAAAGAGAACACCAACATCTGGAGGACAGAGAAAAGGGTGGATAGAGAAAGAGAAGACAAGTTTGAGTTGAAGGATCTGAAAAAGAACGGGATTTACAAAATCATGGCCGCCTAAAACAATCAGAGGCATGCAACGGGGCCGTATGTTTGTGTTTATAAAAGCCAAGAGAATGCGAAACATATTTTTTCTCCATCCCTTTTCAATCAGTAAATCACCTTCCCCAGACTGGATTGCTCTGATTGGAATAATACAGGCCTTCACCTCTCCTGCCAGTATAATTGCTTAGAAAAATTTTTTCTTTGGAAACTGTGAAGTGAAGATGGACTGGAGGGTAAGCAAAAAAAGCTTTGTATCCACAGGTTATGAAAGGAGAAGTGCTTCAACAAAGTGCAGATGAAGTGTGAGGCAAGGTATGCTCAAAGAAGAGCTTCACTGTACCGTCTTCTCTCGGTGTGCTTTGTTATGTGCATTGTGCCTCCGCCTACATGAGCCGTCATGTTTCCAAGCCTTTACAAAATGAACGGTCATGGGAAACTCAGTAGGCAGTGCACAGGCTCCACAGGGAGACCCAGCTCTGCTGGACCCCCCATGGGCGTGCAGTGTCTCTCTGTCTGATTCTGTTCCATGGCACAGTGTCGTCCCTGCGGCAGCCAGTTCATGTGCCACGAGAAAGGTAAGTACTGCTAAGATAGCAGGCAGTTTATAATGAGCATGTTATGATATTGTCTGACGTCTGATCCTCCACAGCACAGAGTCTCTGTGTGTAACGTTGCTCCATATCAGTGTCATATCTTTTCTTATTTAGCCATTTTGTACCACCAATATTCTTATCATATCACATACAAAATGCTATGGTACAATACTATGGTTTTCTATTTCAATTTAAAATATAATGGCTTCTGCCATGTTTTGCTCAGCCAAATGTGAGATTTAGGGTTAACTATTTTGGTAATGGCTTTGGGTTGAGTCCACATTGGTCACAGTTTTTGGAAATAAACATTTGAGCAATACATGTTTGTACCAATAATTATATTTCTGTGAGATCAGGTGGATGAGAAATACTTGGTAGCCTAGTAGACTGGTTTACACGACTTTCTAATTGGGACAGATACATTTAGATTTAGAAAAATGAAATGTTAATATCGGAATATGAATACGTCCCCAGTCTTTGCTTTGAACTGTGAAGATGTTCTGATGGTTATTACCATACCATGTGAAGGCAGCATTGCACTGCCATGTTACATGACATCCTGGAACATGTTACGTACTTGTCTGCGTTAAAGCTAGATTGTTGTTTTTTTCAGTGTAATCCATCCACTTTAGGATTTACACAGTTTGGCCCCCTACACAGCCAGCCATGCGTTTCTCTGTCAAATGTCATTTCATGCCACAGCCTATCTGCAGTCAGCCATTTTAGGTCACAGAGGCAAACACCCCTAGTTTTGCAGTTCTTCTTTGGTCTGGTATTATTCCACGGCCCTACTCACTCTGCAGGTGGCACATTGTGTCCTGCACTGAATGAAGTCCGAAGCATTGACCCCCTATGGTCTTTAAATGTCCCCCTGTCTAACCCTATTCCATGCCATCTTGTCTCCCACCATGCAGCCATTTTGCACTAAATGAAGGAGAAACAGCAGGAGCCCCCACACTCTTTGTCATTTACAATATTGCTGATTTCATTCTGCTATATTGCCAAGCTTTTCATAGCAAGGTAATTCACATTTGAGTGTCCACCTGTGAATAGGAACACTATTTTGCTGTATACTGATGTGTAGTGTAGTGGTTTTTTAGTGTAACCGTAAATGGAAAACACAGTTCTGTTAGAAATTTTGAAATGCTCCGTTTTTAGCGATTGAATGTGTCGCCCCTAATAGTAGTTATTGACCAGACAAGTCATCTTATTCCTCCAAAAGCTAAAACAAGCTCAACCTCTTAATACCTTAGCACAAAGCAGGTACAAGTCAAAGTCTCAGCTTAATAATGGGCGGTCAGTGTAATTGCTAAATTTGTACAGAAAATATAAAATGTTACTTTTCATTTTTCTATTAATTTCCTGTAAATTCACAGCTCCACATGTGTTTGATATATTATTATTCAGCATATCAACAATTGAAACCTCATTGTAATTATCTATCTATTCCCGGCTTATCATAGTTCCTTTGTTGCATTTTGTTTAACACTTCACGAGAAACCTGTTTTGCGGCATTATTATCATATTCTATTGGAGTACAATATAAGGCAACATAAGTCAAGTACATAGGCTATGTGTGTAAAATATGTAAAAGCTAGCATAAAAAAAAAACAAGCAGAGTGCTAGTGGGCAACAACAGTGCACGTGCAACCTTTATCATTTTTGCAAACATAAAAATATAGCACAGAGTTCAAAATAATTGTTTATCTTTTACTTTTCGTTATTGGCAACTGAAGTTATTATCTCAAAAATAAAATAAAGAATTCTTTAAGATGGAGACTTTAAACCTGACATTTTAAGAGAGCACTGATTCAGAAAAAGACTTTACACCAACATTACACCAATCGATCGTGTCTACCTTAAAAACATAATTTTGTCACAGAAAGTCCAGATAATCAGACACTATTAGTAGCTCAAAAAATTAAAATTTAAAACCATTGCTATTGTCCAGCCATATTTTTTGCATGTATCTGTATACATAGTTCTGAGACATATATATATACCTTAAAAACATAATTTAATCACAGAAAGTCCAGATTTCTGTAAAAGTAAGGCTCTTACAGATAGACTTGAACTGTTGGCATGAAAAGTGATGAATTTATCATCAGTAATAGTGCCTAGTACTTGTTTATTGTGTCAGTCCTTCAACCTTTGATTGTGGTTTGGAAGATAATTTCCTCAACAAAATCAATGACCCCAGCCTCGGTTTTACTGCTGTCAGTAGACTCGTCAGGAACAGCTCCATGCTCCTGTTAACTGTCCCGAAGTACACAGTTGTATGCACCTTCCTCTGTAAAAATTATTAGTACAGTATATAATATAAACAAGAGTGAAGTACCACACAACCCTGATGGGGGCCAGTGGGGCAGGTACAAGTGTTGGGCAACACACTATTTACTCAGATGCTCTATGGTCTGCGTGTTGCAGGTGAAAATTCCAACGTTTTTCACGGCCACATGCACTAACATGCACACGCAGACGGACCAGCTACCAAAACAAAGAACAGAGAAGCTCAGATTCCAACACACACAGAGGGAGTGTGACTTCATTCTCTACTCGCCGTTACTCCACTATATCTTTACACAGAAAATATTTGTTTGCTGTATATTATTGATCTAAAGGTCGAGTACCTTTAAGAAATACACAATCCAATCCATGATTTAAGAGCTTTTCTAGACAAAATAATGCAGGTAGTATTAAAAACACAGGTTAAACCAATAGATAAAAGCCTAATGTGTTTTTATTCCTTCCAGGTTTACACACACGCACACACACACACACACACACACACACACACCACCATAAAAATGGTTTTGTTTTGTTTTTCTTGTGTAGCATAAAGGGACTACAACTTGCATTTCGTTGTGCAACCCTGCGCTGTAGAATGGCAATACATGAACCTTAAATGTGGTCATGAGCAGTAAAAAAAAAAAAAAAACGTTTAGCAATATTTTGCAGATTTTCATTCTGAATCACTGCTGAAAACTGTAGAAAAAGGAAATCTGAAGATTTCGTTTTGGGTCTGTTGGAAAAACCTGTTTTATAACCTGAAGTGTCCTTGAGCAAGACACTGAACCACAAGTTGCTCCCGACGGCAGGCCAGCGTCTTGCATGGCAGCTCCGCCACTGTTGGTGTATGAATGTGTGTGTGAATGGGTGCAAATTGTAAAAGCGCTTTGTCCGAGTAGTTAGAAAGGCGCTATATAAATGCAGACCATTTACCATGGTTTGGGTTAACAACAAAGGACTACAGCGCCTGGAGGTAGGCATCATGGCAGGGTGTACCATCTCCCCCCCGGCATTCATCATGGCTATGGAGCTCATCATCAGAGCATCACGCTGGGTGGCAGGAGGGGAACGGCTAAAAAGTGAGGTGTGGTGGCCTCCCAATTCTTGACCAGAATAACGTCTACAAAGGCTTATGCCAGACACCTCCTCAACAAACTCCATGACAACATCAAGTGGGCGAAGTATGGAGATCAAGCCATGCAAATCCCGCAGCTTTTAAATAGTGATGGGCAAGATAACTACCGACAGGTCCTGGAGAAACCAATCAAAAGCCTCGGGCGCTGGTATGATGCAAACCTCAAAGACTCACAGCAGATCCAACATGGATGCTACATAGTAGGCGCTCCAAGAAGGTGGGAGTTTGCTCAAAGGCACTGCGGCAGTGCCCAGGAGATGAACTGGCACCTCTCCAGCTACCAGTCTCAGTGTTATTATAGTAAACTAAAACTAAATAAAAAATAAAACCTTATAGAAACACTAAAACTAAACTGAAATGTTATTGCCTGGTTAAAAAACTAATAAAAATAACATAAAAATGAACTTCTGTTTTAGTTTTTAGGCTATGAAATATCACTATGAAAAAGAAAAAAAGGAGACAGCATAAACTTCCCTTGACTCTCGTGCCACTGAATCAAGTCTCTAGGGACTGGTACTGCCGCACCAAGAGAAGAAAAACAGGTGAGATGAGGTTAGGAGATACCATCCACCTTCACAAAGGAGTGCAGGAAAGAAAGTGTGTGTGTGTTCACTGTCTTCAGTGTGTTTGTGAGACCACCTGCAAGCACAGACAGGGCCAGTGTTGGCCCATGCTGGCGGAGGTGGTTGTGGTGTTGGCGTGTGTAGACATGTACAACCACACACACACACACACACACACACACACACACAGACCCCCTGCCAGTGCAGAAGGAGCTGAAGTAGGCTCTGTGCTGGTTGATAAGCAATAGCAACACAACTCCCAACAGGGAAGTTGTGTTTTCAAAAGAAAAACACAGTCCTAATTTGTGTGTGCTATGCCTGGACCCAAAGTCTATTACCAGCAGGGAACCACACATACATAGGGATTGGGCTCCGATTCCTAGCTGGACCTGTACTTTTACTAAGAATCACATATAATCAGTGTGGTCCTGTGGGTGCCACTGAACACATTTATTGTCTTACAATGAAATGCTTTTTTTTTTTTTAAAGAGTGCAATGATATTATTTCTGACTCATGACAACACATATTATTTCCCACTGTTCCCATTAAAGTGTCACGAGGCAGTGCTATGGTTGTCTCACTGGCAAAGTGCTCACGAGGTAACAGGTGAGTCATGACTTAAACTGGACAGGTGTAACACAACTTTAAATGTTACATTGAACAGCTACTGGGATTACCTTGTGCAGGCAAGAATATACGGACCACGGTATCCAGGGTAACATTTTTGGTAATTTGAGTGCATGAATTATTTGAGTGCATGAATTATTCATTTGTAAGCTCACATAATTTTTACAAACCTTCCCTTAAATTCATTATTTGTACCATTGCGCGACTTAATTTGTTCCCTTGAATTACAAAAATCATGGCTTTAATTTGATTCATCCTCTCAAAGTAGACTATTAGCTTTAGGAACTTAAGTTTTTGGACTGTTAAATTCTGCACACATCATCAGCTAAGAGGGCCAATTAAAGGCTGAAAATGACACTAAACCAATCATCCATTGTGCCCTAAAGTTAAACTAATGTCCATTAAATATGTTGCCAGTGATACAGTATATATCAACGGATAATTAACCTGAAAGTCCCTGCATGTTGACTGTGTTACATTTTTTGAGGGCTTTTCCCTTTATTATGTAGTGACAGTGGATAGATATGAAAGGGAGAGAGAAATGGGGGATGACACGCAGCAAAGGGCAGCAGGTCGTATTCAAACCCACGCCGCTGCAGGACTCAGCCAGCATGGGGTGCACGCTCTTACTGGGTGAGCTAGAGGCCACCCCTGTGTTACATTTTTTTAAATTATTTGCTTGTTTCAAAACGGGATCTATTTTTATGTGCCATCACTTCATCAAGCTTTATGCAACAAAGATTCATAGTCTTTTTATGACATTACTCTGAGGACAAATTTCAACTCATTAACTGTCAATATAGTTCTCTAACCAAATGAATTTGTGTGAGCCTGTTTACCGTTTTGGAATATTTATGAGAGGATGTGGAATAACAAATCAGCTTTACTTCACTGCAAGGATTCTCTTAAACCTTCATGTGTTGGTGCTTAATTTATTTTCAGTCACGGAGACTGCATTGTGTACCTTTGGCCAACAGTCTCTTGAAGTGAAATATCATTTTAGCTCAAAATGGTACTTCTGATTGGCCTTGTAACCCTAAAAACACACATTATTGCATCCTCAATATCCAATACTAACTCATTTCATTATACCATTAAAATCACATTGCTGTTGTCCTTGCTAGTAAGAGTCTGAGAAGTCTGAATCCTGTGCCTGTGGGGTGAAGAAATTGCCATAATTCCAATGTAGTTCGTTTTACTTGAGAATTCTTACTACAGAATTTAAACATGTTATTTTTGAATTAATAACACTAGAGAGACACCAAATGCTATGGCAGCCAAACCCAAGTCATTGCAAGTCAGAATCCATGTTAGTCTCACTTTGCCAGACCATCCTCCAGGGCGCCGCAACCATAGTCCTCATGAATCCATCGGAGTTTAAAATTCCAACACAAAGAATGCGGAAGGAAACGGACATCGGCAAGTGGAACGTCATGGATATAGACTACATCCTCAGTATACAGTACATTAGTGCAGAGTGGAAATACACAGATGTTAATTCAACATGGCTCATTACTGCAAAAACACTGTCAGACGGTCCTCACCCAGTAAACGACGGTGTGGGTCGATTATGCAAGCAGTTTCTTGTTACCCCTATTTTCCACCAGGCGCGTTTGCGCGGCGCTCTGGAGGCCACGACCCCCCCGAGCAATCACAACCATTCAAGTCAATGCTTGATATTCCACCAGGCGCGTCACGGCGCGTCCCAGATGCGGGTCTCAGCTCCACTAAAGATACACGCCATGACTGGCAATGCCCATTTCTACTAGCAGCCATGGTAAATTAGCGCAAAGCTTAATGTTTACCTTTTCTTTGGAAAGATGCAGAGGTTTTTTTTTAATTTTTTTTAATCTTTTTTAGGTCGAGTAGAATAATTCTCTCTCTGTTGATCCAGTTTGTTTTGTTGCTGCTTCCATGGCTGCCGGACGTTGTTTTTGCTTTTCATATCTGGGTGTCAAAATGTGCAGTGGAAGACAACACACAGGCTGACCAGAAAAACGTGTTTCAACTTAGCATGTTTCCTTAATACCTGATGACATATTGTGGTCATTTTTTTTATTTAAAACAAATATATATTACATCAATTTCTCCTAGCTTTTAGAAAAATGAGAGTAGTTATAGCCTTCTAAACTTATGTAAATGGACTGTTTTTATATAGCACTTTTCTAGTCTTAACAACTACTCAAAGCACTTTAACATAGTACAGGAACCATTCACCAAGGTACCACCTGCTCATCAGGTAAACAATCACACACATTTACACTCTGATGGTGCAGCATCGGGGGCAACTTGGGGTTTAGTGTCTTGCCCAGGGTCACTTTGACATGGGACTGCAGGGCCAGGGATCAAACTACAAACCTTTCGATTGGCAGGCGACCGCTCTACCACTGAGCCACAGCCACCCCTGTTGTGAAGTTACTTCTTAATTTATTATCAATTAGCACTGCAGTGAATGATTTGATGACTATAATCAGTCCTTTCATTTCATTCAGACAGGTCGACACTATGAAACATGATTGACTGTAAATTGAGCTGATCTACTTAGTACACAGTTTGTGTATTACATCTGAAAAATTGGCATATGTGGAAAGGAACAGCGAGTGGGAGAAAAATTGAGAGTGAAATACTCAAAGAGATGGAAGGATATTGAAGTCACGACACCCTCCCACTCCCTTCTTAACTAAAACCATAACAACATCCACATATAACCTCCTCCGCATACTTGGCCAGAGGAATACATTGATGTATTAGCTGTTAGCTGTACCCTTTTTACTCATTAGGGATTTGGGGCTAACTCATGTTAATGTGTCCTGCGCTTTATTTGCTCTGCAGGGAGACGAGCCAATGGAAGAGCAGAGTTCTGCTCACAAAGGGTAAGAATTCACAAATGCACACACAAACTATAATTGGATATCGGATAACTGTGCAGGAAAAATTTATGTTTAAGTCCATCTTGTTCTCTTGTACATACACATTCCTATCAGTCCTTATGGTCACCTGTCCTAGTTAATCAACAGTTCATAACAAACGTCAAAAAAACTGCAGTGAAGCATAATCCTGCGTGGTGCCAAAACAAGAGCACTCTCTCTCACACCCCTCAGATACATGTTGTATGGATCATGTGCTTTAAACAAACCCCTCCTTTAGTAAGTGATCCTTCTCTTGGGCAAACATTAGGTTGGACAGAGGAAATGGAAAGTGAGAGTGCTGGAAATGGGACCAAAATAAAAGACGGAAGAAAGGAAGAAAGAAAAGAAGCAAGAAGAGAAAGGGAAAAAAAAATTGTGTGAAAGACAAATAAATCAGGAGAAGGAAAGCAGAGCAGATTGAAACAAATGGAGCAGAATGCAAGCTGGGAGTCTTAATTCTCCTACATCTCTGTCTCACTCACACCTGGTAGCAATTGAAAAGTAACCTTATTACCTACAATAACTCTCTCTCTCTTTCCCTCGCTCTTACACACACACACACACACACACACACACACACACACACACACAACTAGACACCCCAAACTGACCTCCCCACCACACAGACACACACACACACGCACACACGCGCACGCACACACACACACACACAACTAGACACCCCAAACTGACCTCCCCACCACACAGACACACACACACACACACACACACACACACACACACACACACACACACACACACACACACACACACACACACACACACACACACACACACACACACAGCCTGTTAGCCAGGATAACAAGGCCTATTTATGACCAACATCACACTTACTCCATTTCACTTTAATAGGTAGATGTATTCTACAGCAAATTGGTCATGTCACAGATACACACAGACACACGCACACACATGCACACACACACATGCGCACACACACACACACACACACGCACACACGCACACACACAAGCTAAGAGCACATGTGCAGAAGCCCACACACCGAGTTTAAGCACAGACAAATGCACGGCTGCAAACACACATACAGTTAGGGATGTTTTAGGAGAAAATTGCGAGGGAAGGTAGCACTGAAACGTGTTTATTTCAGTTATTGTTTTGTTAAAAATATTTATTTTTTTAATATAAAATAAGATGACCTTTTTTCATTTGTAAAAATGAAAGACATTCCAAAGAAGTTTATTTTGAAAGGTACATGAAGCAAAACTCTTGCAACGTACAGTAAGACTCAAAATAAATGCTTAAAAACATTCACTTTGACATCAATTGTAAACCAGTATAATTTACCAAGGCTAATGCTACTAAGCAGAACTAGAAAGCTTAATAGAGGTTGCTTTAGTTCTCAATAAAATATTGTAAAACCACACATAGTATCATACGCATCAAAATGAAATATGTTCTGTTAGGGGGGCTTTTCTAGGGTGTGGCAAATCTCAGTATTTGTTGCGAATTTATTATTTTGTGGTGTGAAGTTATAATAAAGAAAAGTCGATTCATATTTACATTCATATTTCCCCGGAGTAACCAGGGACTTTGACAAGAAACAAACTGTCTTCCACTCTTCTGTTCCAGTGTCTTTGTAGGCATCCAGTGTATTCTTAGAAATGCCATCCACGTGAATGGAGTTTAAAAAGAAAAAACACAAAATAAAACTCAAACTGTAAGACTAGATACCACTACAGGTGCTGTAAGTAAGAAAACGTTATTGCTTTTTAATGTTTTCATCTCTTATGCTCATCTTTCCATCTATATGGGCGCCCACTCTACCAACTGAGCTATTGGGCGTCCAATGTTTTCATCTCTTTGATGTGGTATAGTTACCCTATAAATGGTTCACATTATTTCCAGCTTGTATGATATCTAAAGTACTGATAAAAGGCTAGTTTGAATTAGTTTTCTGCAAAGAAAGGCATTTCATTAAAGCTGCACTAATCAATATTCTAACACATAATGTGAAAGTGGTTGCTCAAAATGATAAACCCACGGAAAGTTCTCACCCACCCAATGCTGCAGTTCCCCTCATCTATACATACTGTCATAGCACATTTCAGCTCATGTATTTCATCAATTCATTTATTTACTTCTTTGGTTCAGTCTCAACCCTAACTTCCAACAGCAGCAGCAGCTAACCCCAAAACTGATAAACTCACTGTGCGCTAACATTATTTTCATCTTGTATATCTTAAGTACTGACAAAACAACCGGATCTCACAGAATTCCGTGAAATGAACACAGCCCCTTAAAGGAACACGCCGACTTATTGGGACTTTAGCTTATTCCCCGTATCCCCCAGAGTTAGATAAGACCATACATACCCTTCTCATCTCTGTGCGTGTTGTAACTGTCTGACGGATCCACCGGTAGCTTAGCCTATCACAGATCCTGAAGGTAACAGGTTACAACTAGCATACTGCTCCCAATGAGTGACAAAATAACGCCAACATGTTCCTATTTACATGTTGTGATTTGTATAGTCACAGTGTGTACAAATAACAAGGTCACATGAGACACAGCCATCTTCTAACCGTATATAAACTGGGAACTATATTCTCAGAAAGGTGAAGCACTGCTACTCTCTGCTTGGAGCTTCTCAGGTGCTGCGAGCATATCACTCCGCCCAAATAGCAGAAGTAGCAGTGCTTCGCCTTTCTGAGAATATAGTTCCCAGTTTATATACGGTTAGAAGATGGCTGTGTGTCATGTGACCTTGTTATTTGTACACGCTGTGACTATACAAATCACAACATGTAAATAGGAACATGTTGGCGTTATTTTGTAACTTATTCGGAGCAGTAGGCTAGTTGGAACCGATTACCTTCAGGATCCGAGGATTAAAAAAACATGATGGACTTTTCAGAAGAGGTCATTATCTTCACTGGAGTTTCTGCGCGTGAAAGTCGCCAGACGCCACAATCTTCTGAACATAGACATACCGAGATGACATACTGTTCATCAACGTTTTACCAACTTTCAGAAGGTGATAAAATGCCGATGTTGTGTTTAGAGCTTTTGTACCGCCCCCCAAACTGGCTAAAACTAAATCAATATATAGACGGATAAAGTAATGCAGTTTTACTTAGCTCTTGTTTCAAGGAGTTTTTCTCCATCATATACACGCCAAAAAAACGTAACAGACAATTCTGAAAACGTAAAACTCATGTATCAAAAACAAGACTCCAGACCACAGAAATAGAATAAGATTCATTCATTTTGAAATTGAACGATTATTCTATTTCTATGCTCCAGACTGCTAAACTCTGAGCACAATGCCATTGTTTTCACTCAAATACAAATCAAATCAACCAGGAATGAAACCTTAAGCCCAGTTCAGACCAAAGAGTTGAACCAGATGAGTTGAAAATTGAAACTACTTGCAATGCGCTGGTCTGCAACATTCTGAAAGCTGCCAGTTTACACCAATGCAACTAGACGAGACGGTGTATCATCTCCATAGCAACGACTCTGTACTCTCGTTCTAATGCCTGACATGTCATTTTTTTTTTTTGTAGCTGGATATGATTTGTAGTGTCTTAAAATAGGAATGAGCATTGGTAGCTCCCTGGTAGCTCACCTGATTGAGTGTGTGCCCCATATTCTGAGGCTCAGTCCTTACCACAGCGGCCCAGGTTTGAGTCTGACCTGCGGGCCTTTGCTGCATGTCATCCCCCCTCTCTCTCCCCTTTCCTGTCTTCAGTTATCCTATCTAATAATTGCCAAAAAGCCCGCCAAAAAATTTATAAAAAATGAAATAGCATAGTGAGATGGTTGCTACAGTTGTATTTATAGTAGTGATGAAAAAAAAATATTTCTCTGCGTTATTGATTTGGATAGTCTAACCCTAACCTTCCTCCACAGCGCTGCGGAGGAGGGTCTGGCTAGTCCACACAGCATTTCGGGATGGGAGAAAAACGTGCTCTGGTTTATTGGTATTTCTTTAAACCAATCACAGTCATCTTGGGCGGTGCTAATTACGGTGGATGGAGCCACGGTGCTGCTGCTAAATAGCCTCAGGAAGAAACTTGCTCTGGTGGAACATGTGTACGTTCAAAGGTTGTTTTAGTCGTGCAACAGAAAACTCAGATTGGACAGATAGTCTAGCTAGCTGTCTGGATTTACCCTGCAGAGATCTGAGGAGCAGTTAACCACAGTCCTCAGAAATCCACCGGAGTTTAAACACAAAGAAAGAGGAAGGTGAGCCATCCGGCGGAACTTCCGGCGGCACTTGAACAATCCCGGAAGTGGAACGTGGTGGATATAGACTATTCTAACCAGTCACTCTCTAGCTCGCTCGACTCGTTGAGCCTCCGTCCAAAACTTAACTTAAATCAGTTAATTGTAACTGACTTGACCTGCTGACTTTGCTATCAGCTGTTGAAACACATGGCGTTCCTTACGTTCTAAAACCAGCCTCTGGAGACTTGACCAGCTGAGTCTCAGCGACACCATCAGCTGGTTTGAGTCGAGCTGAGATGGGCCGTTTCAGACCGCTGCAACTTTTCCCTGCAATGTTCTAAATCATTTTTCATCTCGTTGTGAATCTTTGTTTGAACTGGGCTTTAAGAATTGCCACTAAGCTCAATCATTTTGTTATAAGGTTATTTCATGTCTTGGTTGAGTAACACTTTCTTGAATGTATCGATATATAAATTAATGAGAAAAATAATAACTGTTTTCAATAATTGCAAACTTTGACTTTTCTTTGAGATCAGGCAAAGAATAAATCACTGCACAACATTTGGGCTGGGGATGCCATGCTGTTTGCATACCTGGGTTCAGCCCCCTTTGCAACAACAAAACTGGCAACAGTGGAGTAGATTATTGTATTGCATTTCTTTTAAGCAGCAGTTCCTGCAGCAGAGATAATATATTCCACCACGTATTAGCGACTGTAGAGAACTAATGCTAAATGCACCATCAGTTTCTGTCTATCCCATTGGACAGACATCAAACCAGCCAGTGGGTGCAGCACAGTAGTGGCCTGGTGTCACCCTCTGCTTCTCGCTTCTGGCAGCCAGTTTGAAGCTAGCAGCTGCAACAGTTGGCTGAATAGTAAGTGAGGAGTGAAAGCTTCACGGCCTGCACGGAAAGGTGACTTCATGGCTTCCCTTGATGCAGCACAGAGGGAAGATATCCAGAGGATTGCAAGAAGTGGTTCTATCCCAAGTGTCTCGGAGCAATGGATGAGAAACGTAATAGTCTGAAACCCACCCAACAGTTGGGAGTTATTTTCAAAGCTACAAGGGATTCTTCGGTTCCATCCTGATGGCTGTGTGTAATACACAGTACAACTTTGTAGCCAGGGGCATAAAGAACCATGTGTCATAATATTTCCCTTAGTCTGTAGAAAAACATCTGGAGAAAAACATCTGGAGGAAATCCCAGACATTTCTTATGGAATGATTTAAAGCCTGGTTTTAGATTTATGATCTATGACGGTTGGAGTAGGAATATTGTCAAAGGCGAGGAAGTCTTGTTGTAGGTGAGTCGGTAGAAGAAAGAGGCAGCATCACAGGTCAGCGTGAGAGGCTTGAAAACAGCATCTAACGGGCCCCCCGGAGAAAAAGCTTCTAACAGGTCAAACCTTACCACTGAGCAGCTAATGTACACCTATCATGATTCAAGAGTGAGGTAGGTCACTGAGAACACCGTTAGCATATGATACTGACTGCAAGATGGAGGAAGGGATGGCCTGGAATGTTCCATTGACAAGACTCATTACATTACAACACGTGTGTGGACCGGGCCCAGACACAAAAAGCAAGGTACATTTATTTCTTACTTTGCTCTGGAATGGTGTTTTTGTTTCATTTTTCCTTGCTTAGATATACTGCAAAGACCTTTTCCAGCAGTTATCATTTAACCTTTAATTGCAAAAATCAATCACCTGAAAATGCAGTTTTCTTTTAAATATTAAACGTTAATATATATTGTACAAAACTCTACATTTAAACTCTGTTGAATTGGAAGTGAATGGCTGGTCAAACTAGATCAAGATTACCGTTGAGCTCTGATTAAAACAATATATAAACCATAGGTATTCATAGATATATATTTTCTAGGAACTGAGTCTCGGGGGACTAGTGATTATTTGCTTCAAGTGAAACACAATGGTACCGTGTCCGCTCTCCTTCATGCATTTTGTGCTGTTCATGGACAAAATAATTGAATTTGCTTGGCATGCAGATTTGTGGCTGTGCAGTGGCATCAATCATTGTAGACAATAGCTCTGGGTGCAAACCGCCATCCACTCTTCCAATATCGTCATGGCCATATTCAGTCATAGCCACACATTGCATATTTATTAACGCGTTCACACTTTTACACAAATTCAGACACTGTGGAGGTCTGCAATCAGCTGCAGTGGAGAGAGATGTGGGGATAGATCAGGAGAGTAGTGCCAGGTGAGTTAATTGTCTCAGCTGTGTGTTGTTGTACTCATTAAACTCTCCCTTTATACATGCAGTAGCATGCCTGACCTTCAGATGGCCAGCGATACAAAGTATTGAGTCAGGAAAAATGGCAAGGGAACATCTATTAAGAGAGGTCTATTTGAAGCTCCTAAATTTACAGCATCTTGGAATAGATATTCATTTTTGTTGGATCCCGGCACATGTGGGTATAGAGGGTAATGAGATAGCGGACAAAATGGCTAAAAGTGCATTACATAAACACAATATACTAGACATTAGGTTGGGACGAGTGGAAGTAAAGTCAGTCATTTTTAAGAGAGTTAATATTAAATGGCAGGAAATCTGGGACAAAGAGATAAAAGGTTTAATTATTATTTTTTTTTTTTTAAGATTATTTTTTGGGGCATTTTCGGCCTTTATTTTTGACAGGACAGATGAAGACTTGAAAGGGGGAATGACATGCAGCAAAAGGCTGCAGGTCAGAGTCAAACCCGTGACCACTGCATCAAGGAGTAAACCTCTATATATGGGCACCAAATGATTGAATTATATAACATTACTATAAAATTATTATAAAATTCAAAAGGTGGTTAGGGTGAAAATATTTAAAGGTAAATGTCGAAAGGAAGATGTCCTGTTTACTAGGCTAAGGTTAGGGCACACAGGGTTAAAAAATACATAGTTCTCATTGAAAAAGACAGTTTGTGATAATTGTGACATATGTGGAAGTAGGGAAACGGTGGAACATGTGTTACTTAGGTGTAAGAAGTTTGTTGTAGAAAGGGGAAGATTAAAAGACAAGGTGGTAGAAATAGGGAATAAATGGAGTGTTAAGGGACTATTAGAAATAGGAGAAAATCAAGCTGCGATGATAAGGTCATTGTGTACATTTTTACAAGAAACAAAATGTAATAAATAGAATTTGAGTATTTTTTTATTTTTACTTTTTATTTTATCCATTAAAATGTGGTTGTACAAGGACAATGTAATTTGCATACTCCGATACGGTAAGTGGCGGCATACACCTTTCAAAAGTTGGTTTGTAGCCCGCCATTAAAATAAACAAGAGGAAGAAGAAGAAGACCTGGACTGGACTTTGAGAGATCGTTTTGTTAATTTTTTGGTTAAAACGTTGAGCAACGGGCTGTGCACCTACCAGTAGCCGGACAGTCGAAGGCGCACGGTTGGTAGTTGTAAAGTTGTATCAATAAGTGTGAGCAGCAGTTTCTAGTAAGTACTGTTTGCCTGTAAATTGACTGCCTGCTGTGTTCTGTGCCGAGGGTAACCCACGGTGGCAGCGAATCTTGCTACAGACACAATTCCAGTTATATAATATAATAACAATTTATAAAAAATTGTGTGGCCCTGTCAGAAGCGTGTTTTTAGTGTTTTCTAATTTACATAGTTATAGATCATAATCGTTGATCAAAAGTTCTGTGGTCCCTGATATTTGAATGGAAAGTGCATGTGAATGAGCTCAGATAATGTGATGGATCTACCCATGAGATAGAGGTCAGGGTGTCACCAAAATCAAACATTTTCTTCCACAGGGGATCTCACCTGTTAACATTCAAGGCATTCTCACGAACGGCTTCGTATGATATCATACAAAAACCTACGGACAACGATTCGTATGATATCATAGGAAATTACAGCGACCACCGACCAATCACGTGCCATAGTTTAGCCTAGTCGCATGACGATTAAGTTTACCGGTCAGTTACATTTAGCCGACAAAAGGTGACTGTCATGCGGTGACGCCTGTACATTTAGGCACCAACTCAACTAGTTAAGATTAGAAAAAATATTGTGGTTTGGGTTAAAACACCAGCCCCCTTAAGTAGTAATAAGTCTTAAGTTTTTCCCTTAATTTCTTCCTGAACATGAACTCCGGCTTTAAAAGCCCTGTGTTTTAGGATGCACCCATCCCCCCCAACCTCCTCTCGGATCTTCGGGCTCTTATACAGGGTATATGTGTTCAATGTGGTGCAAACTAATAAATGTGTATGTTCATAAGAACAGCCTGCAGCATTACATTTCACTGACATTACATCATTCATTTCAGAGACACCTGGTTTTTGGACTTAATAGTTATTGAAGTGAAAGTACTGATCTAAATGCAATGCTATGTGAAAGATCAAGATATCACAGAAATCAACAACCATGGATATCCACAATAGCGCAGCTTGGAATGTTGTTCCCAAAAAGTCAGGGCAGTATTACCAACTGTGAAGACACAAACCAGGTAGAACCAAATGTTGGCACACAACCAATTCTCACGGTAGTTATTTAATCTATTGATTCGTTTACACGGGCACGTTTTTCTAATTTTTTTCATAGTGGCCAGCATGAAATTGTAAACTAATATATTTCAATGGGAAGCATATGTCCTCCAGGACCTCAAGTGGGAGCTGAACATCAGCTCCCTCGTGAAGAAAGCACAACAGAGGATGTACTTGATGCACTTGTACGGCAGCTGAAGAAATTCAACCTGCCAAAGACAATGATGGTGCACTTCTACACAGCCATCATTGAATACATCCTCACATCCTCCATCACCATCTGGTATGCTGCTAGCACTGCCAAAGACAAGGGCAGACTGCAGCGTGTCATTCGGTCAGCAGAGAAGGTGATTGGCTGCAATCTGCCGTTCCAGGACCTATACGCCACCAGGACTCTGAAGCATGCTGGAAAGATTGTGGCCGACCCCTCCCACCCCGGTCACAAACTCTTTGAGACACTCCCGTCTGGCAGGAGGCTGAGGTCCATCAGGACCAAAACCTCACGTCACATGAACAGCTTTTTCCCCTCCGCCACTAGCCTTATCAACAAGGCCCGGAAACCACCCTGACTCTCTACCTTCATGCCACTGTTCTCTCTCTGCTGTAATGCTCTTTGCTCTTTATTTATTATTTATATCTTTATTTATTCTTTATTTTTAACTTAATACATACTGTGTAAATATACTTATATTGTTTGTACATATACTTATATTGTTTAATATTCAATCTAAAGAATGTGTGACGTGCACCAACAACACCAAAACAAATTCCTTGTATGTGTTAAAAAACGTACTTGGCAATAAAACCCTTTCTGATTCTGATTCTGATGTCATGATCACAGCACGACAACGGTAGCGAGTAGTATGAAATGCTGAAAATCCACATAAGGAGGTTGGATGGGTCAAACAACACAGGACTTTCACCCAGGAGACCGGGGATCGTGGCCTGCGTGTGGCGTTTTTGTTTCACCGTTGTTGTTTTCCTAATCACAACCGTCCCATTATTGTTGCGCGTCCCACGCGGCCGTCTCCCGGTGTGTGAGGTGTCCTTTCCCCGTTCTTCTTTTCCTAAACCCAACCTCCGTTATCCTGTTATTGTCGCATGTCCCCAGGCTGTGAAGTTTGCTTTCCCCGTTCATCTTTTCCTAAACCCAACCTCCGTATAGATGGTTCCCATTTCGTGCTACACAAGATAAAAAAACGAGATAAACATGTTCTTGTACATAAATCAATAGATTAAAAATAACGTGACAATTTCACGAACTGCCGTGAGACCGTGTTGTGGCACAATGTATGGATGGATGGACGGACTATAGAAATAAAATGGATTGAAAGACCATTTAACTGTTTGCCGTGGTCATTTCATTAGTACAAAACAAAATGGCGAGACCCACCTGCTGTTCGACTCATTCTCTGTAACTGATTCAGTATGAAAGCACGGCGGAACCAGCAAGCCAGCCAGCCGGTGGACGACTTGTTAGTTGGCTAACGTTAGCTTGCTAACTCTGCTGTCACTGATCTGACTGGCTCTCTGCCTTGTAATGTTACTACTCCACTGCTCGTTTGTCTGTTACTACAAAACCTCACCTCTGCAACTTTCCGGAAGTTTATAGTTTATATGGTTTATCCGTTACCATGGCATTGGAACACATAAAAATGGCTGCCGCTCTGACCATTCTGCTACGTTGATTTGAAAGGAAATGGCCTTTCTATCCATTTTATTTCCATGGGATGGGCCCACCGACACTTGGGACTTGGCCATCGTAATTCTAAAGGCTCTGAGTCTTGATCATTAGGTTTTTGTGACTTCAGTGTAGTAAATTTAAATGGATACAGTATAGCTTTTCACCAATCTCCATTCCCATAACTGTGATATATCATAGAGCCCTAATACACACATACACAAACACGACCCAAAGGTAGAGTAAATGAAGGACGTGTTTTACCTTTCATTTTTATAGACTCCATAAGTAGTTATTAAGTTTATATCTCTTATAAATATCTATTCAGCACATTAGTTATTCCTTGTTTGTTAGTCCAGCCTACTTTTATTGCAAAGCTCCAGTATTTATCATTTGTTTTGTTTTATATACCAAGCCAAACATAAACAGTCATAAATCTTCCATGAAGAACACAGCATATATGTCCCAGGGGACTCAATGTTTCAGGTCCCCATAGGGGATCCGTTCACAGTGCCTGACTGTAAATGGCAAATTCCCCTGAAACTCTTTGTCCCATTTTAACAACTTATAGTCAGGACTTGCTTTCATTTCAAGGCAGAGGGAATTATTATTTTTTTGTTTAAAAAAAGAGTAAGTTGGACACACTAACAGTCTTCGCCCCCACACAGTTCACAAGCACATTTACAGTTACAAACAGATATACAGTTACAAACAAGTGCAAAGGCATGCACATGCACACACAAACAGGATCAGTGACCTTACAGGCTATTTGAAGGTTTTTAGCCAAGCCACTGTTAAAAATGATTAGGTACTTGTCGTGGGTGATGAGATTGCACGTCAAGGGCTTTCCATTGGTTATGGGGTGCTTAAGGTCACAGCACTTTCAGCCTCTAATGCAGTCTGAAGAGGTCATCCAATAAAATGGCACCCTTCATCCCACCCACACTGAAACATACAGCACAAGTAAGTAAGTAAAAAGTAAGACTTTGCCCTTTGTTTTGACTTTCTTTTGAATGTAAAATCAAACTAGTACAATACATACCAACGCTATACAAATGTTAACACATACCATTTCTACATGATGAATATATATACTATATTTTAAGCAACAGTTAATAATTTAGTTTCATGTTTCCATTACCAACGTGTTTCAGGTGGTGCACCTGTCCTGAGGCCTGTGCTACGAATCCAGATCAACATGCCCTGGATTTATTTCAGGTACCCAGCTTCACCTAACCCTAACAACTGCAGTCCCGCATAAGCTGTACGACGGTGGTTAACAACTAGTTCAATCAACCCAGGGTTTCCCAATCCAACGATGCACATGTTCACATAAAAGAGGCGGTGTTTGCACAGCATGACCAATCGCAAACATCTACCAGAGCCACATATTTTACATAAGAATAGCAAACTATAATTCTACATAAATATGAAGACACGGTTTTACAGGCAAAACGCAATACAGTCGCTGCTTCCTAAAACAGGAGGAATGCTGGCAAAAAAAATAGCCGACCCTGTAAATGCGTAAATCACAACGCTTATCAATATCACTTCCCCATCAGTCAGGCACTAGATCTGACCATAATTACACTTGTGCTTTTCATAAACGTCGTTGCTTTAGCCTTTTATTTCAGTTGCAACCCTGGCGGTGGTAAGCGATCGTGGGCGCAAATAAAAAATATAAAAACATAATTCAAACCGACGTGCGCATTGGCAACACACCGCTCAAGAAGCCGCCAAATAGCCTATACGTAATTCCCGGTAACAAGTGATCCACCGTCGGGATACACAAAACCCACCTTGGTTGAACCTGAAGTTACCTCGGTAATGCCAAATCTTGCTTCGTGGTACAGGCCTCTGGTTGACTGTTCTAATAATGTCAGTTCAAAACAGATCCAACACATTAGAAAAGACATATTTGACACCACATTTGTATGTTGGGGTTAGGTAGCTGGTTCAACAGCTTCAAGTGTTTAAGCCAATTATACCAACAGTTGGCCCGTCTCTATATTTTTATACCATACAAAATCACAGGTTTTCTGCAAATCAGTTCAGAACTGTTCCAACTTTCAACTAGTTGTTACGCTTGAATCTTTTTATTAAAAGACTAATAATACTCATCAATTACATCCAAACAACTGAACACCAGAAAGTAAGAAGATGTTACGCAGTTAAAATAGAGGGTCTACTGTGATGGTGTACCATGATGGATCGAGTGAGCTTGGGAGCAGTGTATCCCTCTGTCAGTTAGAGCTGTGTGATCTGTCGCATCAGTTACGTTACAGAGTTAATTTTAACATTGATCAAATATAATTTTTTAAAGTCATTGTTTGTGGTTCTATTGTATTGGATTCATTGGGGATTATACTATACTTTACAATATACCAATATACCTGAATTCCAATGCAACAACAATAGGAAACTACAGTCAGATGTTTAGCTGTCACCTCTCTGACATGGTATCCATGAAATGAACCATTATAGCCTTCACAAAGTGTGCTATTGTATTGGATTACATTATATGGTGAAGGTGACAGGGAATGGAACATAAACAAATAGAAATGCAGATGAAGAAAATCAATAAATGTAGGGTGCGATTTGTGAAGAAAGCGGGGGCGGGGTGTGGGGGGGTGTTTTTTGATCATGCACAACAAAAAACATGCAAGAATGAAATCACCCTTTCCAATACCATGGATATAATTCCACTTGGCCAGCCATGCCAAAACATTTATTAATGCACAAAAAACTCAAAATGAAATAGCACAATGTGGTGTCAACATAAAACACAGCGCTTTCAAGCCGGAGAGCGGAGTTCACTTCGCGGCAAAAACAAAATACGCAGACGCAGGGATTTATAGACCAGAAAGGAGGAAATCCCACGCATCCGCCCCGGCAAATCGCACTCTGACTAAATGTATTCAAAGTGTAGATGCACATACACCGCACAAACATACATAAACACGGATGTGTGCTTTCACTCTTGCATACAGGACGCACATACACACACAAACACTGTCTGATTCATGCATAAACATGCACCTTCATATGCTTAACCAGTTAATATATGCAGCTTCAGGAACAAAGGTGACGGCATATGCCAATCTGGGGGACACGAAGAGGCTTTAATGCTAACGCAGCCACATGATGTTGTTGTCTTTCATATAGTCCCTCTTGTGCGGCAATGACTCATTATTACACTTAACTAACTCAAGAGTAGTCCTGAAAATCATTGCATACATAAGGGCCAGCATTGTTCAAAGCTGCAGAGCAGTCTTTCTTGAGGACTTCTTCCTGAGCCCTGACATTGATCAAGGATGCCTGTCAGTGTGCAACACATTGGTCCAGAAAAAAAATAAAATGGCCATTAAGTTTGAGGCTGACCCTTTTAACAAATCACACAACAAGGAAAACTAGCCTGGTCAAATATCGATTGAATCTGCTGTGTATGTTCACAAGCCCTAGAGAATGAATATGAATGCTTTTGGTGACTTTATGAAAACTTAAAATGACAAGCATTCAACTGAGTAAAAACAGGAAGGAAATAATTACACTAAATTAGATATGACAATAACAGTAGGCCTGTAAACACATTAACCACACGTTGTGTATTAATAAAGTGGATGCCACATGTTCACAGCCCATCCTAGAATGTGTGTGTGTGTGTGTGTGTGTGTGTGTGTGTGTGTGTGTGTGTGTGTGCGTGTTTCTGCAGAGGAATCCGCCTATACTTCACAATCAGGACTTTAGTTCAGATAGTAATATAAATGTTTGAGTGTATCATTGCTACTCTGTCCATGAGTGTGTGCTTTATCGCTCCATTTTGACTTCATTCTTGTTCGAAATGCACGCTTCTTTATCTTTCTGGTGTGTGTTTCAAGCCAGACTGCTGTTTTAAAACTACAGTAAACAGAAAACCACTTCATAGAAAGAGCAAGGGAGACGGAGAAGACAGAAAGAGTGAGAGAGAGTTAGACTTTGTGCAGAAGCAGTCAGAGAAACTAGATCTATCTAAACACACCTGCTTATAATGATTTTCACCAAGCTGTGTGTGTGTGTGTGTGTGTGTGTGTGTGTGTGTGTGTGTGTGTGTGTGTGTAATACGCTTGTGGTTCATCGGTTCTCTAAAGCTGAAACATAGATGCATGGAAACACAGACACACACACACACACACACAAAGTATGGAATAGATTAGCGGAGAGCAGACTTTCTAAACACACTCATGTAAACAGTGCAGACAGACACACACACACACACACACACACACACACACACACACACACACACACACACACACACACACACACACACGTCGCCATTCAGACTACCCTCTTAATGGTATGAAGAGCGTTATGAACCGAACATTTGTGCATTAGGATATAATGTTAAACACAGAATCATGCTGTATAAACATGTCATTTTCACTCAGAAGTATATTACACATAGTGGTGGAGGGATAATGGAAGTCATTATAAACATAAATCCCTCCCTCCTGCATAATTGCACAGAAAGCATGTCACCATTTACCTTGCTTCCGTTGGCTAATACTATCAAACGTGTAAATTGTTGTTATAGTAAAGTATAACTATCATCAGTTGTGTTTAACAGTTAAGTACATATAGGGCTATAGATCCCCAGCTAGTTCACTTTTACATGAATAAAAAGGAAATTATGACATGAATACATTTTGTAAAATATATAAATGAACAATTCAAATTCAACTCATTAACACTAGAATCGCCATAGCCCACACCATTTAACGTTGTTATTCAAAAAATGTTATTATTATATTAGTCCTTTTTATTGCAGTTTCCCTCCTGCCCTGACTTTTCCTAAATTTTCTGACACATGCCACAATACTGCAAATATAAAAGAAAATATAAAATACACAAACTTGTGTTCAATTCAATGAACTGACACATGTAAAACATGACAAATATGCTCATGTCACCACGGTTAAAGTCTATTGACAGTAAATAACCAATTACTGTATATTGAATTACAGCCCGGCCACATTACTATGCATTATGACATGCTCTAAATACTTTTACTTAAGATAATAACAATGGTTTCAGATGGTTGTTTTGTGTATGTAGGCCTACTGGCAGAATATTCTATTCTCTCCAGTTCTAGTCTATATCCACGACGTTCCGCTTCCGGGATTGCCCGTTCTATTTTCGGCCGGATGTCCGTTACCTAACGCTTCCTTTGTGTTGGAGTTCTCCGGTGGATTTCTGAGGACTATGGTTAACTGCTCCTCAGATCTCTGCAGGGTAAATCCAGACAGCTAGTTAGACTATCTGTCCAATCTGAGTTTTCTGTTGCACGACTAAAACAACTTTTGAACTTACACACGTTTCACCAAAACACCAAAAGTTCCTTCCCGAGGCTATTTAGCAGCGGCACCGTTGCTCCGTCCGGTGCTTAGTGCCGCCCATGACGATTGTGATTGGTTTAAAGAAAGGCCCATAAACCAGAGCACGTTTTTCTCCCATCCCGGAATGCTGTGTGGACTAGCCAGACCTTCCTGCGCAGCGCTGTGGAGGAAGGTCTGGCAAAGTGAGACTACTCCAATTCTAACTGAGCTGGTGCTGTAGCAGTACATGTCCCGACCTTTCTGTGACCTCGTCGCTCCCTATCCAATATTCACTAACTCTAACTCTAACCTCTTTGTGTCTCCTTCCATTCCCCCCTTCACTCCCTCCCAACAAGTCTTTCATATTTCAGTAGGTTTCAGCAAGTATCAACTCTCTGAGGTTAACTCGCTCCTTTTAAAGGTCTCTGCTGTACATATGTATGTGTACTTTATGCCAGCTGTGGGTGATGCTGATGTGGGCAATGCAAAATATGTAGATGATGACAAAAAATGCATGTCTAAATCATTCTCTCTAAAGCACTATTGCTGCAGCAATCAGAAGGGACTAGTATAAAAGTGAGCTGGCTCAGTCCCCACTTGATACTCCTGCTGATTTATTTTGGGTTTGTTGGCCTTTTTTCACACTGACATTTTTCTGGGCCTCTTTCTCGGAAGATCAGTGCATACCTCTGTCCACCCCACCAATACCCTTTGGTTTGTCTCTACATGTACTTTCCACGTTGCCATAAAGTTTAATGTGCGGTCCACCGAGGACATTTCCTATGAGTAAAATACCGTAGCTCTAGTGGTTGGGCTTCCATTTCAGACACCTTTTAACTTATTAAACTGCCAAGGGGGACATATTTATCAGAAACTTTAGGAAACATGAAGAAATGAAATAATTATGCCATTTAGTTTTATAAGAACTAAAATGTGCTACAAAAGCCACTTACAAACATGAATTCAAGCAAATATCTCAATGCAATATGCCAGCATAATACCCTGCTTTGTTAACACAGGAGGCAATTAAAGGAGAATATTTTTTCCAACTCTGCATATTTAAATGTAACAAGCTTTGCTTCATTGTTATTTTTGCCTGCCTGTGTGTGTGTGTGTGTGTGTGTGTGTGTGTGTGTGTGTGTGTGTGTGTGTGTGTGTGTGAAGGCTACGCTTGCAGTGACATGTTGACATTTTTGTTGTTTCTATTTATGTGCTGACGACAACCTGACCTAAATCTTACTCTCTGATCAGGTCCCTTGGAGGCTTGTACAAGTGCATTCTGGGGGAAACAACCTCTCACCAGCTGACCTTGTCACACCTTTCTGTCACTCCTCAGGAAGTGTATATGTATGTTAGTGTGTATGTGTGCACGTCTTTCCCCAATGGTTATTCTTTTTTAACCTTTTCTTGTTCCGCATCAGTTTTCGAACCTCAGGCACTCTCCGGCCGTTTGAAACTAACCCTATCAAGTGAAGTGGTGTCTTCATTAAACAGCTTATTGTATATAGTGTGAGCTTTTTCAATGTCAGTCCTGATATGTTTGGTTTATAAGTATGGATAGCTAATATTTTGTAATTTGATAGTTAAAGTGACTATATGTAACTTTTTAGTGTTTCTGAAACACTGTCATTTTTCATCTGATGATCATAAATGACCTGTAACAGCAAACGAGATTAACAGCGAAAAGAATGCTATTTTTATATAGTTTTTCCGGTAACACATTGTGACGGGTCACAGATTTCTTTGTAACACCTGAAAAACCTGTGTTAGTGAGTATCCAGCCAGGTAAAAAGTAGCAGGAGATATCTTTATAATGTTATTTTAAGTTATCTGCTGTAGTTATGGTTATGGTATGTGGCAACTAAAAGGTAAAAAGGAAAGGGAAAGGGAAAGACAACGGGCGATAACGCGAGTCAATTTAGGTCGGGCTTTCAACAAATTACGGGATTGTAAATGATTCCAAACCCACCCTGAATTGGCCTTCAAGTATGTAATATGTATATTTCATTCATAAAATAACTTTAGATTGTGTTTCATTAAATGTGCTATATTAATCTAAGTTATTATTATGTTGGTTGCTACAATAAACTCTTAATGCTTTGGCTCGTGACAGTGACAGTGATAACGTTACCCGGTTTAGCTCACGATACATCCAAAGTAGGCTAAGTTACTGTATGCAACACTGGAAATGCAACGATGCATCTGTACCGTATTCTCTTATTGTAAATGAATGATTTTCTGTCTGAGCAAAACATTCATAGACCTCCCCGTAACACTAACTCAGTAATCTACAGTAGATAATACAGCAGCGTAAAGAAAAGACCTTTATGACAGCAGGTGTGGTAAAAACACTTCCACTTTTGTCCAAAGGGGCCGCTCAACACAAACTGAAAGTTACATGTAGCCACTTGGTAGCACACAGTAACATGTACAAGAAAAATACCTCTTTTATTAATTCCCAACCATCCTTAAAGGTACAATACATAATATGTCTGCATTAGAATGTCTAAAATGGACTATACCTACGGTATGTTATATATTTTGTTGACCGCCCTTGTTCAGATCTTTACTCTGACGGCATATCAAGTAAGCCAGACAGTTATAGAGTCTTTTTTTGCTAACATTTCTATAATGTCACAGTATACCGTAAAGAGTTTAAGCTGGGTGTTTTAGTGTCTCCAGTCCTGGCAAACTGCACTGCCACAGTAGATCTCCCATCATGTAGCGGAACTGACACAGCACATGTCCCAGACCTTTTCATGACCTCGTCCTTCCCTATCTAATATTCACTCACTCCTTCTGCTTCTCCTTCCTGCTCTCTCTTTGTCTGCTCGTGTTCAACCTCCTCCCCTCCCACCACCAGCTCTTTCATATTTCAGTAGGTTTTAGCAAGGATCAACTCTCTGAAGTTAAGTTGTTCCTGTGTGTGTGTGTGTGTGTGTGTGTGTGTGTGTGTGTGTGTGTGTGTGTGTGTGTGTGTGTTTGCATGTGCATCTGCGTGTGTGTGTGCTCAGTAGACTAGCATGTCCCAGAGGTTAAGTTGAGTGTTTCAGGAGAGGCGCTTTACTGCTATATAGTCAGTGCATCATGTTTGTGTGTGTGTGTGTGTGTGTGTGTGTGTGTGTGTGTGTGTGTGTGTTTGTTTTCCCTATCAGCAAAGACATTGTGAAGCATAGGAAGAGAAACTTTTTTGTAGGCTTTGGACATAAAAATCAGGAGACCATTTTTAATCTTTTCCTGCTCTCTTGTCCTCTTTTGCTCCCCCACTTTCTCCTTTCTCACAATGTTACATTCAATTTCAAAATGTGTCTATTTGTGTCGCCAAAGTGAACAGAGTGGAAAGTAATATATAAATGGACCAAGGACGCACAGTGCCATTGATGCCAAACTGCCCACACAGAGATGAGTGCAGGATCCTGCTACGGTGTTGTTTGTAGTTGCACAGGTTTCCTATGGGCCACCAGGGGCAGATAACTGAACATTGAGTAAGTGCATTGAATGAATGAGGTAGAGTGAGGCAGTCCTCTTTCTGTTTTGGGTAAAGCTCTTGCTTTGTGCTGAAAATCAGTCCTGCATGTTTCACACCAAATCGTACCTGATTCAGTAAGACAGAATAAACTAATAGGAAGCAAATTAACTGCAATGAACTCATTTCGTCATCACAGTGCTTAACATAACATGTAACTCAAGGTGTTCAGTGAAGTACTCCAGGAAACCTGGACAGTTCTCTCTAATATTTTGATTTAAGAAAAAAATCAATGTCAAATATGATGTTTACTTCAGAGCTTGGAAGTAGAATCCATTTTTGAATCATGATAATCCAACCTTTTAGCATCAAGGTCCATGTGGTCTGGCCCAACCCCAGCATCTTAGCACATTTGCTGGCAATTTTTGCACCAAAGCTTTCGATGACATTTCTCCAGCATACTGAACAGTGGTGAGCCTCTATCGGCACTTTGCAAAGCGTGAGCTGGTGTATTTAGGCTTGTAGCTGAAGAAGACGCCAAGGTGAAGCACAGTGTGTGCCTTGAGTAAAAACTGGCTCAACTCCACCCGCTCTCCCCTGAGCGGAACTGTATGCATTGGGGTGTTCAACGGTATTTAGCAGGACCCTATTTTCTTTACAAGGGTGGTTGGTGACTTTGAGTGAAAGCCTGCCAATGAAAATGGTTCGAGTCTGCCTTGGAAGTTATATTTCTATGCTAGCAGATACACACATGCTGTCAGGGACCAAATGCAATGGAGAGTGCTCATTGAAGCCATGTCCCATAAGGGATGAAGAGGAGTAAGTAAGTACGTAAGTAAGACACACATATTTGGACATTTCTGCAATATCCACAGTTAATTACTACAAACCACAGTAAAATACCCTAAAACAGTTTACAGCATTTTACTGTAGTTTCCAATGCATTATGGGGATTTTGGCTGACGTCCAACACTGTATACAGAGACTTACTGTATTTTTGAAAATTGAAGTATGTTACTGTATTTAATTTGGCGCCGATAAGCTTTGTCTAATAATTTTGGTTTGTTACTGTAATATACAATTACAATAACTAAGTGTTACTGTAAAAGGAATATACGGTTAGGTACTGTAAATTAGAATTATGGTAACATATTAAAAACCCTTGGAAAATGTCTAACAGTGTAGCTCTTTGACCTGGTTATGTCATTGTGGCATCATCAACAGCATCATCTCCCAAAACGAATGAGACAGTTGTGGATAATAAGTGAGGATAATTGAGTAAGGTAGACACAATGCACAAGAATGTCTTCCATATGGTTGCTATGTAACTTTTCTCTGGCTAATTATGCTAATTTCATATGCATCACAATCTAGATATTCACAGTTAGAGGTACAGGCTCTGCATGCTGGCATTTCCATAATAGTACTTACCTATTTAAAGACATAGCCTATTATTGTTGCTTTTAGAGACATACATGCAAAACACCAGCAGTAATACTGTATGTATATGATGGGGTTGTGTTTGAAGCAACATGGCATTTTCTATGTCTTTGCACACCAGAAACGTGTCGGACACAGTGCTGCTGCTGCTAGCCTTGTCTTTACACATATAATCTGCATGTCGGGCAGCAAGATGCTCCATTTCTGAGACGCTCCCAGTGTGATATGGCGCGTGGCGGAGGATGAAACAACTGCAGCACAGATGTGCCCAGTGGAGAATCAGAGTTAGACTTAAAAGATACGTAAAAGCGCTGTATTTTTTTGTGGTTGGAAAATTACATTTTAAACAAACAAACCATTATAGAAGATGTAGCTTTTCAAGATGTTAAGTATTAGAGTTTTGCACTCTACCAAGTATCATTGAGTTCTTAAGTATTCTCTGCTTATTTGTTGTTGCAGAGCGAACAGTGGTGGCAATATTCATCAACAACCTAACACAGCTAGTAGTTTTCCCTCCAGCTCCTTTACTTCTTTGGATAGCTTACCATCACACTATCTTCTGGGGCCTCATGTATAAAAGCAGCTTACATACCAGAACATGGCTTACGCCCAACACTTGCAACGTACCTTCGCACAGAAAGATTCACATGTATAAAACTCTGCATACGCCAGGTCCTGCGCACCTTTCCTTGATACATCCCAATCATAGTGAAATTGAGTGCACATGAACGAGCCACTGACCCTGCCTTGCCTCCTCCTATAACTTACTTTGCAAATGACTATACATGCACCCCTGACATCATTCTTTGTCCAATCACAACGGGTAATCACACTGCAGACGAAAAAAAAACTTCACCGACTGTGAGATTGAGGTGCTGATCAAGGAGGTGAAGGCAAGGAAGAAATATTTTATTATGTTCTTATTGAAATAGCAAATGCAGTAACAGAAATGTGTGCAGAATTAATAATAAAAACTTTTATATAGCGCCTTTCACGAAACCTAAGGATAGGCTGTAGTAAACCGGTGGTCCTTGAGGAGTTTTTTGAACCAGGGATGTCCAGGAATGTAGCATTGCGAATAGCTGCAGGGAGGGTGTTCCAGAGGGACGGGGCTGCAACACCAAAGGCTCTGTCTCCGAAGGTACCGAGTCTGGTGTGGGGAATGGAGAGCAGGCCAGTGTCTGAGGACCGCAGGTTTCAGGGTGGGGTGTATGGATGGAGGAGGTCGGAGAGGTACTGTGGGGCCAGGGCATGGAGGGATTTGTAGGTGAGAAGGAGGATTTTATATGTGATGCGGGACTTAATTGGGAGCCAGTGACGGTGGATGAGGGATGGGGTGTTGTGCTGCCAGGTCTTGGTGTGGGTGAGGACCCTGGTGGCAGAGTTTTGGACATACTGGAGCCTGTCTAGGGTTTTGCTGGGGACCCCATGGAGGACTCCATTGCAGTAGTCCAAACAGCAGACATGGGGGACTCGAGTCACATGACTTGACTCGAGTTAGACTCGAGTCGCAAATTTTAGGACTTGAGACTTGCTTGATAAACATTCATAAAAGACTTGACTTGACTTTGACTTGATATTCTTGACTTGAGACTTGACTTTGACTTGAGTCAAATGACTTGAAATGACTTGACTTTCTGTTTAATAAATATATATATTTTTACCCTCTGATATTGAGGAGGAGTTAACTTTCTTACGACTTTAGTGCTTTTGCATGCACGGGAACCCGTTGATGTGATGTGATTTACACTCAAGTGTCTTAAATCTCCCTCTCTCTTCTCTCTTTCTCCATCTCACACACAGGTCCTTTATACCTTTTGGTGACCCATAAATCTTATGGTGATGGACACAAACACACATGCACACCAAAAATGCATTAATTCACACCCACACCACACCCACATTTTCCAGTTGCCTTTCTATCTCTCTCTATTTATCACTCACTCACACAAACACGCACACAAACACGCACACACACACACACTTCTTTTATTTGGTGACATCAGCCCCTCATCATTAATTTTAATGACCACCAATACCCCTATAATAGATGGGAACACACACACACACACACACACACACACACACACACACACACACACACACACACACACACACACACATCCGCACAGCAACAGGCGCCACAGATCCTGGAGAGCAATTATAGTCTGCACTTTGTTTATTATCTGTTACGAGAGGCAAGGGACTGTGTGTGTGTGTGTGTGTCTGTGTGTCTGTGTGTGTGTGTGTGTGTGTGTGTGTGTGTGTGTGTGTGTGTGTGTGTGTGTGAGGTTTCGATAAGACCCTGTGTTTCTGCTATCCTATCCCACATTGGCACCTCTCTTTGTCCTGCTTGACACCCCACCACTAACAAAGCCCAGCATCAAACTGAGAGTGACTACCGGGAAAAGGTGGGGGAGTTTGTGTGTGTGTGTATGTGTGTGTGCATGTGACTCAAACACATCCAATTCTATTAAGACCAATTTATTAGAATAATAATGGTCTTCTATTCAAAATCAGATCATGTCCACTAATGGAGGGTCTCCATGATTCCAGTAGAGTGTGGTTTTTAATTAGCGCCAAAGCCCGTTAGAGGGGCTGTACTCAAAATACTGAAAAAAAGTGATGTGGGATTGCCTCCACATGGCTCTCACAGACGTTTCCCCCAACTCGTCAAATACTGACATTTTGTCACGGCCCTCTGCGTCTGACACCGACAAGGCACTCACATGTACGTGGCCGGACCGGCTGTTAAAACGAGAAGCTGGGTTTCCAACACACACAGAGGGAGTGTGACTTTCTGCTCTGGTCTGGACGCCATTACTCCACCTTATCTTTACATGGAAAATATTTATTTATTATTCATTTGAATGTCGAGTACAGAACCTTTAATACGGAAACTTTAGTCAAGTAGCAAATTATGTGATTTACTTAATTTATGTACCATGCATATGTGAGTAGAAAAGGGTCTATATATATATATATATATATATATATATATATATATATATATATATATATATATAATATTATTATTATTATTATTTCAAATCTGGGTCAAAGGAATTCACAGGCCTACAATACAAGTGTCTATCTAGCAGTAAATAACTGTTCCAATGATAAATCTGTTCGGTTTGAACTCTTGTACACAATTTATTTTCTGCACATGCCAACACATACCAAACTGAGGAAAACTGCACCAAACCAAAGGTCTTGTATATGGGACAAATACATTATGTCCATTATACCCCTAGAACTGTGAGAATCCAAGAGCAGCTCTTATTATCTGCACAGTCGATGGCTCAAATAGCCTCATATGAATTGACAAGAAGTGGTTCTGGTCAATTACAGAGACATGAGTTCCTGCTTAGAAAGCATTCATAAAGTACACATAGTACATGAGATCCCAGCTCAAGCTGCTTTCTATGAACTTCTTGGGGAATTCCAGGCATAATGTAGATGATTTGAAATCAATTATCAAAAAAGCAGCAACAACTGTTAAAATGTAACGGACCGAGTTAACTTAAAGTCTGAAGAAAAGCGGGCATCAGAGAAGGTAAAGTTTCAGAGAGGTTTCTCTCTCTGTGGGACTTCTCCCATTTCTATCCCGCTGAACTGATCGCAGCTTCTTTCTGTTCTTCCTCATCATGCTATCGCTACACAGTAAGAGAAGAGAAAGCAGGGAGAGGGGAAAACAAAATAATATGAGACAGAAACAGGTATCCAGGGGTTGCAGGACGAGACAGACGAGTGGAAAGTTGAAAGACAGATGGGTTGCAAGATGCCACCAGCCAATAATAGATAAATAAGTGGTAGCAGGTGAAAAGGAAGATGACTTAAAGGTCCCATACTGTGCTCATTTTCGTGTTCATGTATTTTGGCTTTCTACTGGAATATTTTTAAATACTTTAATGTTCAAAAACACATTGTTTTTCTCATACTGTCTGTTTGAATATTCACACACTGTTTGGAAGGGTCCGTTTTAGCGCCTGTCTCTTTAAACCCCCCTTCCCAAAAAGCCCAGTCTGCTCTGATTTGTTTAGCGTTTCCGGGTCTTCTGCATCTGTGCTCTCTGCGGCCGGGGAATGACTGTTACGGCACTGTAGCGACACTTTCAACCTACATATAGCGTATTTGTGAAATCACCACCGTACGGAAGTTTTGACGGCTCGTTTACAGTAAAGGCACAGATTCTGAATAATGCGAGATTTATGCTTCAGCGTAAAATCGATGCCGTGGGTAGGTACGTAGGTACGTGGTGACACGGACCCCACACCGGACCCTGCGCCGTGGCCTGACGTGCACCTCTCGAAACATGTAACTACACGTTGCGGCGACGCACGCCTCTTGGCCGTGGCTTGGTAGCGTTGCATTTCCCCGGATTAATTTCCTGGTTCTCCTTCTCCATAAACATGAAATCAAGGAGAGGGTTAACTTCTCCTGCTCCAGATTTCCCACCGTGGTCAGAAAGCACAGAGGAGACACTTAGTTTCTCTCACTATGACTCTAGAGTCAGTACTCACTCTGAAGCTAATCACCGTCACTCGGTCACTCTCTCTACCACACACTCCACACGCACACGCACACACACACACACACACACACACACACACACACACACTCTGCGTGGAGCCTCCGCAGAACCATAAATCATGCTCAAGGACTGTGTGCATTTCTCTGTGGATTGAGCATTTTGACACCTTCACATTATTTATATAGCACCTCTACCTGCTTTGTAAAGAAAAAAGACATGGAAATATCACTTTTTACAGTATGGGACCTCAGAAGAATGAGAGTTAGAGAAAGTGTATGAGAGACACAATGAGACATAATGCAAACGGAACCAGGATGGAAGAGAGTGGTAGTAGAAGGTAGTCGAAGAAATGGAGAGAGATGGAAAATAAACAACAAGAATAGAGATAGTGGTGTCTTAGTTGGACATGTGGCAGCTTGAGACTGATCATGATATCTGCCTCCTTTTGGATTATTTCCCTCTCATTTTCTCGTTCCTCATCTTCTATTCTTTCCTTTACTATTCTGTAATCTCACCTCCGAGACACATCCACTTTTCTTTTCCCAGTTTTGTTCCTCTCATAGAGATGGGAGGAACATTTCCTCCCTTAAACCTCCCTCTTACTCCTGTTCTGCATCATCCCTCGCACCTCAGCGTCCACCTGCTTTCATCACCATGGCTACAGCACAGCCAGTGTTTTATGTTGTCATGGCGACTGGGGTCGAGGCTCAAGCCATATTTAACAAGGTGGAAATGGCATAGTCCTCTGATAATTGTCAATGGATGATCCACAGAGGAAAAAGGACTATTGAAGAACTATGAATGGTAAGGAAGGTAAGGGAAATGATCAATACATATAGTTCTGTAATGCCTTAATGAACCGTCTGATCTACTGCTGAATTAAAAAAAATATATGACACATGTAGACATGATTTTTTTCTGTGTGTGTCAGGAGCTAATCAGAGAAAGACTTGTTGCTATAAGAGTTCATGTGTAGTCAGGATCTTTAGATATATGACTTTGCTTGACTGGCGGTCGATCCGTATAGATTGGGCTAAAAGTGTACAAAGGCAGGTGTGTTCCATGTTAATCCCCTGCTCCTGCCATGCCCACTTCCCCTGTGCTCTCTGAGTGGGCGCCATGTGACGTATGCTGAGGGGAAGTGACCGAGGGGAAGTGGAACTACAAATGAAATGCAGCCACTCATTCATTCTCCCTGATTTCCATTTCACTTCCTGTCTTCTGATAGCCCTTTTCCCGCCAGTTCCACCACTTGACCTTCTCTTCCTACTATCTACTACTACCCAGGCTCCAATTCCTCACCCGGTCAAGTTTGCGTACCTGCTTCTGACCTTTTGCCTTATCAAACTGTCAAACCATGTGGTGCTGAACAAATATGAATCACGATTATGTTATTGTATTGCATATATTTATGGCCAGCACATGTTAATGTACTGTTTAGCTAGTCTGGCTATCACCAGACCAAGGTCAATCTTTTAAAGTGCTCATATTGTGCTCATTTTCAGGTTCATAATTGTATTTAGAGGTTATATCAGAAAAGGTTTATGTGGTTTAATTTTCAAAAAACACCATGTTTTTGTTGTACTGCACATTGCTGCAGCTCCTCTTTTCACCCTGTGTGTTGAGCTCTCTGTTTTAGCTACAGAGTGAGACCTCTCACTTCTGTTCCATCTTTGTTGGGAGTCGCACATGAGCAGTACCTAGGTAAGGACTACTAGCCGGAAGCAGAGTATGAGGGCGTGCCATGCTAGCAGCTAGACGAGCATTATAACGTGTGTTACAAAGTGATGCACGTTCGTCACGGAAGTAAAGGCTGGACTACAATAGAGCTGTTTGGAGCAGTTTGTGAACAGTGTTTTATGTTGGAGATGGTAAGTCCCTTTGGGGTGGACTTTGGGCTTTTTCACTTTGTAAACCTATAACATGCACAAAAAGATATATAACACAATAAAGGAAACGGAAAAACCCAAAAAGCATAATATGAGCACTTTAATTAATAGTTTAAAATGACTCTGTACGCAATTGGATAGTCCTTCAACCAATCAGACCAACGATCTGCGTGACGTAGAAGCGACAGCGGCATCAACGGGTTGCTGCACTTCGGTGGCCGTCATATTGAATGTAAACAAAAAGCTGCTTTCCGTTGCTTCTTTATCGCCATCGTGTTAAACCCGCCAATAGTGCGCCAGGTGGATAAGCCAGTTTGTGATTGGTCCCCGTAGATTTGTAATGGATGCAGGATAGAAAAATTTACAGGTTTCCAGCCTGAGCTGCAGGGCGAATTCAAATCGCCGGCAGAACAGGCTGGGTTTACCCAAAATTTGAGACCTGGCCACCATTTGTTTCCTGCTTTAAAATGGACCAAGCATCGCCCCAACTTGAATGTGTTGCTCAGAGTCGTTTTGTTGCTGTAATTGGTTGCAGGTCTATGCAATTGCATCCAGAGGCATTTTGCTCTGGTTTTAATAGCGCTACTTGGGTATCGAAAATAAACAGACAGATGCCAGACCAATGCGAATTTGCAGTCTGGCGATGCCAGGCTACATCAAATCACAACAGTGACTAATCCAGCCCTTTAAAGATCACAGAGGAATGTTCTAAGAAGTTGGACAGAGCCAGGTTTTTTTTGCATTAGAGGGCTCGACAAAGCCTAAAGCCCCAATCAGAGATAATGGGTATCCTGACGGCGGTTATCAACTTGCTTTTTTATGGATTGAAATTGAATTAAGTTATTGATTGACAGCAAATCAGGACCAAGCATAAAACCATAATTCAACGTGGTAAGCAGTTGCTGCACCGTCATCATTCTTTTAGTGTATGGATAATATTTTAACATTTAAAGCGAAAAAAATAAAAGATGAATGCTGAGGAGTTAACAGCTCCACCAGACCAATTAATGCTTGCTATTAACAAAAAGGTAGTTTTCCTTTGCCAGACCTTCCTTCACAGCGCTACGGAGGAAGGTCTGGCTAGTCCATACACCATTAAGGGATGGGAGAAAAACGTGCTCTGGTTTATTGGCATTTCTTTAAACCAATCACAATCGTCTCGTCGCAACAGAAAACTCAGATTGGACAGATAGTCTAACTAGCTGTCTGGATTTACCCTGCAGAGATCTGAGGACCAGTTAACCATAGTCCTCAGAAATCCACCGGAGTAAAAAATGCCAACACAAAGAAAGTGGAAGGTAACGGACATCTGGCCGAAATTAAAGACATCCAGCGGAATTGCCAACAGCACCTGAACAATCACTGAAGTGTAACGTCGTGGATATGGGTGCAATCTACTGCATGGGTGCAATCTACTGCATCACCCAAGGGAAACCAATGAAGGAATTATACCGCATTTCATATGCAAGATGGAATAATGGCCAGGGAACTGTGAGAGCAAAAACAACCTTGCGAATAGCGCAGGATACCGTATTCTTACTCAGATTTTGTTGTGTCACCAACTGAATGCATGTTGGTTCCCTTGGCAAAAAAGAACTGCAAAGCCATGCTAAAAGTTCAGGCTACTGCAATTGCAAGGCCTCGTTCGTTGGCATTATTAACATTCGACTCAACAAGTTTGCATATATAAAGTATTCCCATAGCTTCCCGTATCTTTAACGCTCATTTCATCCGAAACTCTGAACATTACTTCCTCCGGAGCAGGTTAGGCGTGCAACATAAATTACCATGGCGATCCAGCCAGGTTAATAGAGCACCTTCATAAAATTGTAAACTCTGGCATTAAGCTCAACCTTACTCGCTAAGCCATTAATCCGGCTTTGCAGTACAGCACCCCTCAGATGACATTACTTTACTCCACTTTACATTGTCCAATGACAGCAAAGCTCTTTTGCTTACATTTACTGTATATCTCTGACTGTGCCTTTTCAGCTACCCAAGATGCATTCCTCTCATTTAGCCTGCTTGGTGATAAATGCTAATTAAGGATGTAATTAAGGGAAAAGTGTAATGAAATTGAGGTGCAATTAAGACTTAATTCATTTAAAAGCCACTGCTAATGTAATCCATTGATTCTAGGGTTTGTTAGACATATATCAGGGACTGAAGGGGCCTTTCTTTCTTTCTTTCTTTCTTTCTTTTGATACGTTATCTCACAAATGTGGAAATCATTCTGGCCCTTTACGGTCTCGTCAGTCATTCTCCATCTGTCCACTTCATGCTCTTTCTCTGCTTATCTGGTACTATTTTGCGTCTTAGGGTTAGTTCTATTTTGAAAAGAATAAAGTTCCAGTCAGTGTCTTAATGGCAAAATTGAGCATTAGCACAAGATATTGGCTTTACATAGATTTAATGCAAATAATAATAAACACAAATCGGAGGGTAGCACAACCTTGATACATGTTAATTAATTTGGGATCTAACGATATATATATCAAATCTTGCTATATAGTGATACAAAACGTCTAAATACTATTATGTGACTTGACATAATCTACTACTACAATGCCATAATCTTAAATTGGGTTGTACTATGTCTCCATGTATATATCCTTGAAAAGTGTATGTATTTATCATCCTGCAATAATATTGCAATAATCATTCACCATGTGCAATATTTTTCCCGTCCCGTCCTTAGTGTTTTAACGTCAAAGCTACGGAGTGGGCCACGGCCCAAATCACAGAACACACTTGGGTTAATCGCGCGTCAACAGAAATTAGTGCCGTTCAGAGGAATTTGCATTGGGGCCCCTGGTTGAGGGTGCTCCCCATGTACAGAGTCTCACTCGGCTGTGGGTTTGATTCTGACCAACGGCCCTTTGCTGCATGGCATTCTCCCTTTCTCTTCCTCTTTGCCTCACCCACCTCGTCCTGCTGTTCTCAGGCTGCATCCAGATCTCCACTCACAACCCCGACCCTGCCTGCCTCAAAACCCGTTGATCTCTGATTTTTGCAATAAACCGCTTAAACCTGCCTTGTGGGTCCAGTTCTGTTTTGAAGCGCAAGCTTAACAGTTCCCCGTACTAAGCTAAAAACAAAAGAGGACAGAGCTTTCAAAAACTGTTGCTCCTAAACTGTGGAACGATTTGCCTCATGTTTTAAGAGCGGTGGCATCTGTTGATATTTTTCAAATGCAGCTAAAGACACGTTTTTAGTCAGACGTCTGTTTAGCCACATTATTGACTGTATTACTATGTACTTTATGCCTTTGTGATTTATTGTGATTTGCTGCGATTTTTATTGACTATAGATTCCTTTTAATGTATTTGTTTTTTTATTTTTCCAGTGAAGCACTTTGTGACCGTCTGTGAGAAGTGCTATATAAATAAACTTTACTTACTTACTTGCTTACTTTTGAAGCACAGATGCATCATTCCTCATTCCTGATGACAGTATAAGGAATACTGGAACATCAGTATCAAGTAATACTGTCACCTAAATTCATGTTTGTAAGATTGAGAGTGTATTTGAATGTCAGTGTAACTGTGTGGGATGCCACCACTTCAGACTTTTGGTGCCCACTTTGATGCTGTTAGTGTGTTAAACATGTCTTTGCCTGAGTTTGTGGGTGATAGCTAGATGTTTAATTAAGGTGCTCTGAGGAAGCTTTTCTTGTTATTTAATGTTTTGGTGACTGTATTCCCACTTTCTCTCTCTCGCTCCCGCTCTCTCTCTCTCTCGTGACAGGTTTCTATTAGCATGTTTTATTTTAGCGCTGTTCTCTCCTGTAAGTAGCAGCCTTGGCTCCAGCACTCTGCTGAGGCCATTTTGTTATTTGCAGCGTGTCCATGCTGTGCTTCAAAGTGAGCCAGTATGTGTATTTGTTTGCCTACCTGCATGCCTGCCATAAATGTCTGTGTGTGTGCGCGCACGTGTGCATGCGCATCCAAACCAGGCTGCCTTGATGAAATCAAATGAACACATCCACAGGTGGGTTGAAAATGTCCATGGTAACCAGGTGCTTCTGTCTTTTTGTATTCTTTCCTGGGCTCAGCTCACATTTTCCTCCTTAAGAAGACTCAATACTTTTCTAAATTACTCAAAATGTACTTTTTTTGTCTCAATGCGTGTTGAAGTACCGTATTGGTCCGAATATAAGACGACCCTGATTTAAAGATAATACCTTTCAAGACTCATTTTTGGAAAAATATTTTTTGAAGGCCGAGTCTTGTTTTTATAAAGAAAATCATTTTATTTGGAAATAATTCTAATAAAATCACATTGAATAAAACAAGGTAGGCTGTTGTTTTTAACACCTTTAAATAAAATAATATTTTCAATAACTTTTTAGATAATAATAATAATACATTTTATTTATGGGTGCCTTTCATAGCACTCATGGACGCCTTACAGTTAAAAAGGCAACAAACACATTTAAAAGATTGAAATAGAAAATTAAAAGAAAGCAATATATCCATTATTTCGATGGAGAGTGGAGTTATGTGGGGTTGGCCTTTTGGAGTCGGTGAGTTTGGAGAGACTCTATGGTACGGATGGATAGAGAGAGGGAGTACCAAAGGCGAGTGGCAGAATGGCTGAAGGCTCTGAACCCCATTGTGGACAGGCGAGCAGAACGAGTGGAAAGCAGTGAGGAAGAGGAGAATCAGAGAGTTCAGGATGGAGTGTAGGGCTGAAGGAGTTCAGAGAGGTATGGAGGAGCAAGATTATGGAGGACTCTGAAGGTAAGAAGAAGAATCTTCTGGTCTGGCTACACCGCTTATCATTCTGGGATAGGGGGGAAAAAAAACGCTCTGGGTTGTTAGTATTTCTTTAAACCAATCACAATCGTCTTGGGCGCCGCTAAGCCCTGGATGGGATGCAGCGACGGTGCTCTTGCAAAATCATAGCAGAGATAGCGGAAGTGTCCCTAACATCAGGCGTTATCTCAGCAATGTACATCTGGTAAGCCAGACTAGCCAAACATAAATAATGTGCAGCTATATGTCACTGAGTTGATGATGGTTCAACTTTTTCAACTTGCTGTTTTGGCAAAAGCTTGTTAAACCAAGATTAATTGGACAAAAAATATTTTAAGTTGAGGTTGAGCTTATTCCAGAACTTGTAACCACATCTGATGTCAGCTACAGGTTCAGTAAGTAGTCTATCCAGGCTTAAAAGGACAGTTCAAAACACCCTCTTAACTATAGTGCTATTTATTAATCTAAAAAAAAAATACATCAATTCACAATCTAAAATTTAGAATAATAAATAGCACTACAGTTAAGGAAAAATAGGTATTTTTGATTTTGGGATGGGCTGCCAGAAATGAATTGTCTATTATGGAGCACCTGCTGTAATTTTGGCACTGACATTGGAATGAGGAATGAGGAGCAAGACTAACATCTGAAATCGGAATCCCATCCAAACAGGGTTGTGGATACGAAGGTATAATACAGAGGTCAAGACATGACGTGTGCTCTAGCTCCTCTGGAGTGCTCTTGAAGCCATTGGACCTTGAAATGTGAAGTATTCTCAATTACAAACTAGGCCTCTAACTACCACTCTTACCTAGAGCAACTTCACAGCACTCCACAAAGGGAGTACTATAACTATTAGGTGGGAACCTGATTGAATAAATAAATTCAATCTCTGACCACCATGCCATTTGAAATAAAGTTATATATGGAATTTAAAGGTGTTTCACTGAGCATAGTGACATACTTTAACAATATGATTTTCTCAGCTGTCAGGCTTCTTTTATCATTAGCGGTGGTTCTTCATTCAAGATCTGACAGTAACAGAGTGAATAAGTCAGTCTCAGCCTTGATAAGGTTTAGCTGAAATCTTTAGTTAACCACATCTATTTAAATGTCAGTTTTACCTCATAACTGCACCATTTACATTTGATTTATTAGCTACTGTAATGTGTTAAGGGGTTGTGTCATAGTTTCTTTAATTCTTTAATATATAAGGTTTTAAAGACCTGCTGTGTATTTCCATTAGCCCACACCTTACCTGCACACAGCAAGGAAAGCCATAACCTCTACATGTTCAGCTGTGATTTGTCAATGCAATTAGACCTTCAATGGAAGCGTGTTCCTCCTTTTAAAGAGCACAACGCACAGAGCCATGACAGAAGCTTTATTTCAAAGCAAGATCACTTGTGCAGATGCTTTTGTCATGACTGGAACTTGGTATTCAAGCACAATGCTGAATGCCTTTAGAGTGGTTGCTGTCACATGGGTGAACTCCACTGTCGCACAGTTGCGGCGGAGCTGTCAAATGCATGTTGCTCAAAATAGATTAGAGGCTATTCACCTTAAGTGGTGCTGCAGCGGCTTAGTCGTTTTGTAGAGGAGTGTCGCTTGCAAATTGCTGCACACTTTGGTGATCTTTTCATCTCTTAACGTTCGTGGCCATCCAAATCCAGCTTGGGTTCGGAATGAAATATGATTAGACTGATTAAAGTGTGTGGTAGGCACAAAGCGGGAGATAAACAGCCTTAATTACCGAGACGCAAACAGGATAGATGTAAATGTTTAAAATGTTGTGTAGAACACAACGGCGTGACCTCATTGTGTCAAAGCTTGATAGAGTACATGAGAGAGAGAGAGAGTTGTAGAGTCAGAGATGGTGGAAGGGAAGAGGGACAACCAAAGAGAAAATGATTGATAGTTATAGCCAATGAAGAAGCTATTTCTTGAGAGGGACAATATTAAGGTACGATGAAAATGAGAGAGGAGGTAGTAGTGGAGGGGGAGTTTTGGAAGAGGAGGATTCACACAGTTGTACATACAGTGTGCATATACTTTGAGGATCTACTCAGTTTTTTTTATCACTGTACTGTACCTCCACCTAGGAGGTAACATTTTCAGTCCCCAGGGTCATATTATCCATTGGGGATGAGGGAATGCCAAAAATCTAGTTCTTGCCATCGCCAACAGACAATTATAGTGTGGATGAATCGTTAAAATGGCACAAAAAAGGGCACTGTATGACATACACTTATTTACGATGAAGGAATGGACAGGGTTGATAAAAGTCCAGAGAAATCCATCTGAGGTTCAGTCATTAGGATCATTGGATGCTTACAGCAGGGGTTTTCAACTTAAATAGCAAGAGGCCCAGTACGTCAACCCACCCACCCCCAGCTGAGATCCCAACAATTTGATACCTACAAAATATACTATATGCTAATAATACTAACAATAATAATAAGCTCACCAGGATTTGTCTAAAATATGTTTACCTCATCATTTGAAGTTTTGGCCACGTTTAACATGAAAATCCGACACTAAAAAAAGCTGAATGTGGCCACTGTAAAAGCTTTTGGTAAAAAGCAAAATCATTAATAAACTCAAAGAGGCAAAACTATTTCCGTTATTTTAAGCTCCAACATTTCCGTATACCCACTTAAAAATGTGCAATGATAGGTAACAACATAGTTTTGTGACAGAACTTTCACTTCAGCCATTTGTTTTTGTATATACAGGTCAAATAATGTGACTGCAAAGTGGACAAATGCTGCAGAACATGCACATAGACTATTGTAGTATACCCACTACAATAAACTAGACTACACCCCTGGTCTGATGGGAATAATTTGGATCTGTTGATATCCAATTTGTGTAGCAAGGTCTCAAAGCCAATGTCATTCAGTCATTCTACAAAAAAAACACCACTGTTGACAGCTGTCAAGACATATAGTTTGCAACACCATATGTCAAACAAAACAGTGGGTCTTACTAACATAAATCCTACCTAATGTCTGTCACTTGTACTTGCTCACTTTATTTCATACAGTATATTAATAACCTCACCAGTAAAACTCCTAAACACTTCAACATGACATAGTACAACGATTTCAGCAACGAAATAGTAGAGTATTCTGCTGCAGGCATTTGTAACCAGATGCACGCAAAAGCATGACGTTCATTCACAGTAAATCGGCAATGTGTACAACTTTAGTATTTCTGTCTTTCTGGCACCCGTAAGGGTAATATCAAAATTTACATGGAATGCAGTCATTTTTCACTGGGATTATTTCCATGCTGGCATAATAATGTGAAAGAAACTATAATCATATAAGAAATTCTAAACATAGTGGCTCTGTGTGGTCTTTATTGTTTTATGTAAAGTACTTTGAATTGCCTTGTTGCCGAATAGTGCAAATAAAGCTGCCTTGCCTTGCCTTTAACACCCCTGCTGTTAAATACTTTTTCATATTAATGTTGATGCCAAAGGTGCTCATTTTCACACTGTTTAAAGTGCTCAAGGAAGAACTACACGTCATCGCCACAAACCCATGACAGGGCTTCCCACCTTTCCGCCTACACCTGCCAAGACCCAAAACACCACGTGCATGCTAGTGTAGGTTTCAGCTGTGCATGCAATTCTCAGCACCACATGCACCGTCACACGCAACTGTTCAATTGCAGTTGACACTTTTCACACGCTCTCATGACACACACAACCATTTTCTCACACAGTAAAAAACTAATGTATAACTGATTTAATGTATAACGTTGTGGCAGGAAAAAAGGACACTGAAGTGAGCAAAAACCCAGTCAAGCTGGCTGCTGCTTGGATTTTGATGCGTGTCTATAGCCTACGTGCTGTTATGGTACCGGTACTTGGAGCGGCCAAAAAAGACGAAGAAAGACTCACTTTTCAGCAATAATGTATCATATTTTATACACCAAATAAAACAATATTTTCCATAACAGGGTTTGCTGAGAAGCGTGTTGGAACCTAGTCCTGCTTTGCCAGACCCTCCTCCAAAGCGCTCTGAAGGAGGGTCTGGCTACTCCACACAGCATTCGGGGATGGGAGGAAAACGCTCTCTGGTTTATTGGCATTTCTTTAAACCAATCAGAATTGTCATGGGCGGTGCTAAACTCCGCACAGAGCCGCTGCAAAATAGTCGTGCGAGAGAAAACTCAGATTGGAAAGATAGTCTAGCTAGCTGTCTGGATTTACCCCGCAGAGATCTGACGAGCAATCAACAATAGTCCTCATAAATCCACCGAATTTAAAATTCCAACACAAAGAAAGCAGAAGCAAACGGAAAATACATGCATTCGGCGAAAATGTGTTGCCTACCCTAACAAAGGAAAGGCCTGCTTGCAGAGACACAGTCAGGCCAGCCAACAGGCGCCAAGAACTCCAGACGTTGCAGGTCTCACCTAGTGTAACTTTTAGGTTTGAATTACGATCCTGGCTTCCCATTGGACAAAACTCAGTGAAACTCTGGAGGAGTCCCTGTGACATTATCCAGCAGATAAAAGCAGACGCAGTTTAACCCACCTTCGTCTTTCCACTGCAACAAGAGTCTATCTCGCTAATGTTTCATTTACGGGATTGTTCAGGTGCTGCCGGAGGTTCCGCCGGATGTCCCTCATTTTTGACCGGATTTCCGTTAACCTTCCTCTTTCTTTGTGTTGGTGTTCTAAACTCCGGTGGATTTGTGAGGACTATGGTTAACTGCTCCTCAGATCTCTGCAGGGTAAATCCAGACAGCTAGCTAGACTATCTGTCCAATCTCAGTTTTCTGTTGCACGACTAAAACAACCTTTGAACGTACACATGTTCCACCAAAACAAGTTCCTTCCCAAGGCTTTTTTACAGAGGCATCGTTGCTTCGTCCGCTGCTTAGCGCCGCCCAAGACGATTGTGATTGGTTCAAAGCAGGGGTGTCAAACTCAACTTCACTAAGGGCCACACTGGGAAATGAGAATCGCATCAAGGGCCAGACATGTTTGACACAAATCCACTTTTGCTAGTTTGACGGTGGAAAAAAGGGTCCGTGTGCCAGGTGCATGTTTCAAAAGGGTTGTACTTAGTGTCTTCATTAATTCACAGGTGTGTTTTGGGCGTAACATGCAAACAAACAATCAGAGTGTCATCTCCTCATATATGGCATGAGCACTATGCCACCAAAACTATTTCACATTGTAATATTTTTATTTTTACTCTTTTGCATGTGTGTGTGTAACAAGCATTGTGTGCGCACGCTGTGCACAAGCCTAAAATATTTGCGCTGTTAAACTAACAATGAAATGCTGCGTTATTGATTTTAGACCAGGTTTTTGTTGGTCAATGGCGTGATCACTTCCTGCTGCCTCAAGATAGCAATACACCCAGAATGCACCTGAACACACCTCCCTGTAAGACCAGCACGCCCATGGGCGCAAAGATGGGTGCAAGTGCATTTGCTGGTCTTGAAATTGACAGCTGCGTCGGTCTTAAACTAGCAAAGACACTTGGGTCGGTCTTAAACTAGCAAAGACACTTGGGTCGGCCTTTGCACTGCGCTGCGCCGGGTGCAAGATAGGGCCCAGAGTCAGCAAAAAAGTTCCTTAGCCATCATAGGGTTTAGCAAATCAAGCAAAACAATGATTAATTTTTTTTATAACAATCTGTTTCACAGGCCTGAATATGCAAACTCACTTGTTGTGTGTGAGTCTCAAAGTCGGCACATCTGCCAAATTCTGTTTTGAGTGTCACATAATTACAGTTTGAGTTTCCCGTCTTTTTGGTTTGGTGCACATCTAGATGGGCCAAAATCTATTGTGAACCCAAATTGATTGCGGGCCGGTTTAAAATTTGCGAGGGGCCGGATTTGGGCTGCGGGCCTTGAGTTTGACACATGTGGTTTAAAGAAATGCCAATAAACCAGAGCACATTTTTCTCCCATGAGAAAACAATTAACAACAAAGAATGTTGTGTGGACTAGCCAGACCCTCCTCCGCGGCGCTGTGAAGGAAGGTCTGGCATTGCAAGACTACTAAAGGAGGTGCTCCATTCTGTCAAACGTGCTTTTGGACAAGTACCAGTCGGTTTTGTGTTCATTGCAACATGTTCTGGATCCTGAGAAATGGCTGTGCAACCAGCCAATTCGTCTAACCTGCAGAGAGATGAATACTGTCTTCTCAACGAAAGAGAAAGAAGAACCACACTCTATCTTCACTAGGGCTATGTTCACACTTGGCCTCTTTTTTGACAAGAAAAAGTTGACTAGGGGGGTTTTGTAGTAAAAGTGGCAGTGTTTTGGTTCCAAAAAGCAGCTGAGAGCGTCTTTTGTTGCTATAACAACATCTACTGCTATAGTATCCTAGAGCGCTATGTGGAGCGGTGCTAACGTTAGATAAAAGAAAGCGACGGAGCGAGCTAGACAAAGAACAGAGAGAGAGAGAGAGAGAGAGAGAGAGAGAGAGAGAGCGGTGCTAACCTTAGATAAAACAAAGGGGTTGAGCGAGCTAGACAAAGAACAGAGAGAGAGAGAGAGAGAGAGATCGGTGCTAACGTTAGATAAAACAAAGGGGTTGAGCGAGCTAGACAAAGAACAGAGAGAGAGAGAGAGAGAGAGAGAGAGAGAGAGAGATCGGTGCTAACGTTAGATAAAACAAAGGGGTTGAGCGAGCTAGACAAAGAACAGAGAAAGAGACAGAGAGAGAGAGAGCGGTGCTAACGTTAGATAAAACAAGGTGGTGGTGGGCGGCCTCTAGGTCACCCAGTAAGAGTGTGCGCCCCATGTTGGCTGAGTCCTGCAGCGGCGCGGGTTCAAATCCAACCTGCTGCCCTTTGCTGCGTGTCACCCCCATCTCTCTCCCCCTTTCATGTGTATCCACTTTCAAAATAAAGGGAAAACTCCCAAAAAATAATCTATAAAAAAAAAAAAACAATCAAGGTAATGGAGTGATCTGGAGAAAGAACAGAGAGAGAGAGGTGCTAACGGTAGGTAAAACAAAGTGGTGGAGTGATCTAGAGAAAGAACAGAGAGAGAGAGGTGCTAATGTTAGATAAAACAAAGTGAGTTCCCTGTTCAGGGAGCACCCGGTCTATCATATAACTCGCTGTGCTCCGACTCCGATTTTTTTCTTGTTATGGAACCGACAAGGCTGGCTACTCCGCTTGTCATTGGTCGGCTGTCAAAAAGTGCTCGACGTAGGGCGTTTTTTTCAGATAAGTTGAACTTTTTTCAACTTCAAAAAGACGCCATGAGCTGAAAAAAAGTTGCCAGTGGCGTTTAAAAAAGCGCTATAAAAAGCGCTAAAAAAACTATTTTGAAAACACGGTTTACTCTATAGAATTATAATGTAAAAACAGAAGCTGGCAGTGTGAACATAGCCTAAGGCTGCGTTCAGACACACTCAGGCGATTGTCAGGCGGTTTCATTTTGAATTGGGGTAGTGTGTTTTGGCTGCGGCGCTGGGGGCTGCAGGGGGTTCCAAAAGTTTTTTGGGAGAAATGCAACCCGACGTCCCCCTTCCCCCGACATCCCATCCCCCGTGGCCAATCATGTTGTCAAAGATAAATTAGTGTGTTAGCTGTGTTTAACTTACACTTTGAGTGAAATTGCAAACAACTTGAACAAACTACTTCTAGAGCTACATCTTTCACGTTATATTTCATGTTTACCTTATCATTATACCAGCAGCTATCTCTAGAAAAATGTGCTAACACTGGTCTGTAGTATGCATGGGGTGCACATATTCTCGCCACACATTATGGTTTTGTAATTACCAGTTTATGTGTGTGAAATATTTTTTGTGCCTTGAAATCGCTTATACATCTGGACCCAGGAATTTTAAAAGGCATAACAAAATGAGAGGACCTGAGGTGAGGTGAATTGCGACTGTGTGAGACTTGCAAATATCGCAAAAGTACACCACAGAAACAAAACTCATGAGCAAACATACCAGGAGCTGTAGCATTTACAATTATGCCAAAGCAGCACAGTATTTAAAAAAAAAAATAGTGGAAATAAGACATTTAGAATGCCTTTTTAAAACTTCCGCAGCTCCTGCATACTGGCTGTTTTTATTATTTGAAAAATAACTGCTTTTATCAGGGTTTCCGCGGGGTCTTAAAAGTCTAAAATTTCACAATCAAAATTTTAGAACTTAAAATTCGCTGAAGTATTGTGTTCTAGGTCTTTAATAATTGTAAAAAGGTCTTAATGTCCCTTCCTCACAAATGTAACTTCAGCGCTTTACAATGTTCTTTTTTCAATTCTGTGGTGTTGTAGTTCTTTCTGTCGCTAGTACAAATATAATTCACTGTATTATGACTACAAATTAGACCAATATGCAACTTATATTGCAGCCAATCTAGACACCAGTCCAATAATGCCAATAAGAAAATCAGGGAATTGTTTCAAACATTATTTCCACACTCTGATATCTGACTTTTTATGTCGCCATATATAGGTCTTAAAATTCATTCATAATGGTCTTAAAAAGGTCTTCAAAAGTCTTGACTTGGTGAAACCTGGGTGAAACGCTTGGTGACACTTGGGTGAAACGCATATCTTGCTAACGAGATTCGTAACTCCTAAATGGTGTTCGATTTGGACGGAGGCAGCTGCTTGGAGGAAGTCTTCTATGCCTCTGAGTTATGATGGCGTATTGATTTTAGTGACCGCCACAAACCTCTGTCTATTTAGTTTGTCTCCCACACATAAACACTTTGTGCTTTGAAGCCATAAAAACAGGATGCCGAGTTTTGCACCTTGGTTGTATTGGTGAGCTTCGCCCTCATGCATGACGAGATATTGATTTAGCAGCGGAGGCCACAGTGTGACCGTGAACCAGATCTCTGCAGAGACACAACCTCCAGCGGGCTGACACATGGTGGAGGACTCAACTGTGTGCATTAGAGCAAAGATGGGGAAATAAATGTGTCTTCCATCAGTTCCCAACTGATGAGCACAGAGCTGACTTTGAAATAGTTAGTTGTTGTTTTTTTTAATCAGCCTTTTATCTGCTAAATGCTCCACTTTTTTCACCAGCTAGTCTCTTATTGTTTCCGTCTGCTGTTTGCTGCTGAGCACGTAGGGAGGTTGGTTGGGGTGGTGTATGGGTCAAACAACACAGGACTTTCACCCAACTGGGGTTCATGTCCTGTTCTTGTCCCGCGTGTCACTGAAACGTACGTTTATAACCCCGCCCACCATCTATTCCTAACCTTAACTGTGCCGTTCTTCTTTTCCTAAACCCAACTGTCCCGTTCTTGTCTCGCGTGTCACTGAAAAGTACATTTTGTAACCCCATCCACCATCTTTTCTTAAACCTAACTGTCCCGTTCTTGTGCAGCATGTCAATTAAACGTACGTCCCGACCCAGAGCGTCAAAAAGTGACGTGAATAGTCCCGACCAAGCATGTTCAGATATGACGCTAAAGGAGATTAACAAACGCCAAAGGCACATGACCAAGCGTCCGTATTTTACGTGAAGGGAGTTAGAATGGGTTGCCCCATTCCACAATTGACATATTCGTTGGATCCACTGACTAAGATGAAAGATTGGTTATTTTTAGGCAGTGTTGTAGTACTTGAGATCGGTCTTGGTCTTTAGACCGTACTATTGACCACAACTGCAGGGACATCACTAAATTGCCTGTGCATTGTCTAATTTTTATTTGTTAACATAATTACTGTGATTGGATGTAAAATGTCCTATTCAAATGCAACCAATAACGTGACTCATTTCTAATTTGAAATGTGTTACTGTTTACCCCCTCTCCCCGCCCCCCACCTTAAGACGCACTCCCAAGAAAGTGAATGCGGGAGACAGGAGAAGGTCTCGCCCTGCCGTGGTCTTGTCTCCGTCTCAATACACTCTAGTCTTGGTAATGACTTGGTCTCGGTTTAGGTGGTCTTGACTACAACACTGGTTTTAAGATTAAAATGATTTGAAAAACTTAAAATAAAATGTTATCACAAAATACAGGTGAAAAGGAGAACGTGGCTATGTGTCTCCTTCAGTGAGTTTATGTCAATCCCTGATCTCCAGTACAGAAGGTCTTACATTGGTCCTCAATCATCAACTGAATCCCCAGTCAGTCATACAATCACATGTAACAGACAAAATTAAAGCAGCTTGATTTTATAGTTCAGAGATCTTAGCTTTCTATAATGTGTTTTGTGTTTCCAACTTACTGATTTCTTGTCCTCTTAAATCCAAAAAGCCTACTGGCCAACATAACTGTACAGGTGTAAGAACACAAAGTGTAAGAACATATATATATATACACAGTATGGAATCAATAACGAGGATAACATTTCTGTCATTCAAAATCACAATTCTTCAATGAGCAAATTTCACTCACAAGACTGGAAGCGTGTGGGTTCAACAGTGTAATTTTACAAATGTCACAGTCATCAACTATAATAATAGAATAGAATAATAAAGCTATCAAATCTTAAAGAAATCTCTACAAAAGACCAAAACTGAAAACACACTGCAAGACTGAAAGGTAACGTGCAGTGATGGAGATGTGTGTGTGTGTATGCGTGTGCTCGTTACTTATGGATATTTTTGTAAAATAAAGCTATTTTTGTCCACTCACAATCATGAAAAAAGTTGTCTAAACATTCCATTATATAATCATGACAAGCTGTCACAACCTGTCTTCTTGTGGAATAATTATTTTGATATATATATATATATACATACACTACCGGTCAAAAGTTTGGGGTCACTTAGAAATTTCCATTCCACTTCATTCCAGACAGAATACCAGCTGAGATCAGTTGCATTGTTTTTTTAACAAGGGCAGCAGTTTTCAGATTACATTATGTGCTTAAATAATTGCAAAAGGGTTCTCCAATGTTTTCTCAGTTAGCCTTTTAAAATGATATCAGATTAGTAAACAGAATGTGCCTTTGGAACATTGGATGAATGGTTGCTGATAATGGGCAATGTAGATATTGCATTGAAGATCAGCCACTTCTTTCTACAACAGTCAAGAACCCTTTTGCAATTACGTAATCTGAAAACGTGTAATCACATAATGTAATCTGAAAACTGCTGCCCTGGTTAAAAAAACAATGCAACTGATCTCAGCTGGTATTCTGTCTGGAATGGAGTGGAATGGAAATTTCTAAGTGACCCCAAACTTTTGACCGGCAGAGTGTGTGTGTGTGTGTGTGTGTGTGTGTGTGTGTGTGTGATAAGTTTGATGGATAAGATGCAGAGGAAGATCAATACTTTGCCAGAGAGTCGTGAATTGAGACAATCCTCCATTGTTCGCAAGAATGAATGCTAAGAAAAGCACATATAAATTGTGTCATGGGGAAAAATACTTTTTTTCTGATACCTGCAATATTAGTCACATAAAGTTTATTTTTATTGGTGAAAAGACAAGATGAAATGACATTTGTCTAATGATTCAGCATTGCAACACTGGAACTGAGAATTTGCATGAAGCGGAAGGCACACTGCTATATTTCTCAATAACTAAAGAAAAAGTAAAAATGAACTTGAATTGTATGCTAATCTTGAAAATGTAACTTTACAAGTATATTATATGTAAAGGAACCTGATAAAATCAATGTTGTTGCTAGTAATTCAGTCCTTGATATAAGGGCATGCAGTGAAGGCACTTCTGATTTGCAGGTAAAACATTGTTTATTCTCTATTTAAGTAGCCTGATTATTTCTTAATATTTGTATAACAGAGAAATGTTTGAATAAAGTTGAATCATCAATCTTTGAAATAAACTAAGTAGTTGCTGTAAACAAACAATCATTGAAAGAATGGGTACAGACAGTTTCACTTCAGTATATGGAGGTCCCCTTTTTAATATACAGACATTGCTTAGGGATGCAAGTCCCCTCTTGGCAATTTCTTTAAAAAACATTAAAAAAAAGCCTATTTTCAGTAATATTATAAAAAAAGATCTTAAAAGTAAATGTTCTTTTCTATTTTTATATTTTTTCAATGACCAGAAATAGAGGTCCACACTTAGTCGGTGTAGCCTGATAGTCCCCTGTTGGTAACATAGACGTGTGTGTGTGTGTGTGTGTGTGTGTGTGTGTGTGTGTGTGTGTGTGTGTGTGTGTGTGTGTGTGTGTGTGTGTGTGTGTGTGTGTGTGTGTGTGTGTGTGTGTGTGTGTGTGTAAAATGTCTTGCTTGATTCTACAATAAAAGGCAGAATAAATAAAGAAGAATAAAGGCATGGGAAGTCAGCTCAGTTTGAATAAAACCCATGAAATAATGTCAAAAGTCAAATAAATAAACGAATACATTGTAACATAAGTTAAGACTTACAGATTTCTGTACAAAATTGGATTATGCAAAATTTGACATTTAATTTATTCATTTAACTTTTCAATGATAGTTTGTAAATGATCCCCGTACATGACGGTCTAAATGTTTCTCTTCACTGCCAGGTATGTCATTCCAGTGGAAAATATTAGATCCCTTTAATAATACATTCTTAGTTAGTTTAGCCTAAAATCTTCAATCTTCAAATATATTAATACATATAATATTCTTTAAAAATGTGTATAAATTATGTACAATGTGAATTGTCATCACCATCCTCAGTGGTTGGTATGGCCCTGTTTATAACTAGCTGCATTTGTCATTAAAAGAACAGCAACTCAAGAAAACATATTCTATTGTAAGACTTGATCTAATATGTAGAATGTTATATTTACTGGTTCTCAACAAACCCTGATAAATTACTACAATCTTTAAAACAATTCTGAGCAATTTCAAACTAAAGAACACCAAACAGCCTTTGTCGTGGCAGCATGTCTCAATTCAATCCAGTTTATTTAAGAATAGGACAGTGCATATGAATACAACACATGATTATACATGGGTTCAAAATGCCAGAATTAGCCAAAAGCTCATATCATTTTATCTGAAGTCTCCGTCTGAGACATTTGCCTGCCATTTGGATTTCAAGAACAATTCAAGAATTTCTTTTTAAATTTTATAACAATGATGGAGGTGTTGGATACACCTGCTAAAAGTAAAAAAAAAAAAAACACCTTAAATAACAGATTTAAAAGACCCACACAAAAAAATAATTTGTATCATTATGTGTCAATAGTGTGCATTTATACAAGCTGTACATGTGTGCCCTTGCGTTTGCACCATCAGTATGCATGTGTGTGTATGTGTGTGTGTGTGTGTGTGTGTGTGTGTGTGTGTGTGTATGTGTTTTAATCTGTCAGCTGCCTAGATCATACACTCATCACATTACTATCAGTTGGGAGTAAATCTAAATCCATTTAGACAGCCGGGAGACAAGGACATGATCCATTATTTACACAATCAACCATTTCTCTCGTCTCTGACCCAGAAAGAATGAATTTGTCACTTCTGCTCAGTGCTCAACCCGTGTAGTTAGTGTGAGGAAAGGAAGAGAGAGACGGAGACCTTATAATAATGAATATTTCACTTCATTGCTCTGGTGCCGAAGAACTCCTCCAGGAAAAAACTTTGAGGACTTCATATGATTGTTATTAATGCTATATTTATTGGTGTGTGTGTGTGAGATAGCGAGAGAGTGTTTGTTTAAGACTAAGGGTGTGTATTTGTGTGTGTTTTTCCAGTCTTTGCATGTGTGTATATATGCATTTGCCAGCAATATGCTCAATCTATTTCTGATTCAAGGAATACAGCCAAGGTTGAACCTGTGTGTGTGTGTGTGTGTGTGTGTGTGTGTGTGTGTGTGTGTATGTGTGTGTGTGTGTGTGTGTGTCAAGAACAAGTACAACTACAGCAACTGCAAGAAAATTACTTTTTTCACACACATAAACACACAAATAACTAAGAATATATATATATATATATATATATATATATATATATATATATATATATATATATATATACACACGCAGAGATGCAAAGACACACACACTTTTGATGCTTTTGAGTAATGCTTGCGATGTAATTCTTTTTTTGCCGTACAGTCCCAATGCAATGTGTCGACACGTCGTGCTCGTGTCGTTTGTTGAAAAAATTCTGGATCTTTTGCTAAATATTTGAAACTTAAAGCCTGAACAAACCAGACCACCACTATGTATCTGTACTTTTGCTTTGTTCAGACATACACACACATTTCCGACTACATATACACCAACACGCTCTCACAAATTTATGCCCATTAAGACAATCACAAACCAATTCCAAAGTCCCTCTAGAAAAAAAACATGATTATCAAACTGAGCCAGTGAACAAACCAAAATAACACCATCATAATACCACTATTTAACTGAGGTATCACAGCACTTTCAATTACAAAGCTGCCGCATTTGTTTCCTTCTATTGTCAGTGTTGAGCACAACTGAACCCGCACCGAGCCGCCATTAAAAACACCAACTGATTAAAAACCATTTAATTTGATAGCTAAAACGGTGCTTCCCCATTTTCAGACGAGCCATTCATCACGACGCCAGACGCACAAATGCAAAAAAAACAATTTGACTCCAAATGTTGTAAGCGTTGAATCACGCTGCGAGACATGCTAAAGCTAATTTGCCAGACAAATTAGTTGGCTCGATTCAAACTTCATTGGCGAAGTTATAAAATCTCGTATGGAGAGGAAAGTGCTCCTACCGTACATTTATAGTAATTGTTTCATTGGAACCCCGCTGTGGGGGGCATTTTAGACGCCCACCCCCCATGCCAATTTTAAAACACTGCGACTGTCAAATGGCTTGGCTCAGGATCCCAAACATTACAAAGACAGCTCCTCCATTCCTTTTCACGACTGGAGTCCATCTTCCCTGCGATGCCAACACATGCCGAACTGGTTGTAGTCCAGTATTTTTAGGCTAAAATGCTCCATTAAATCATGCTGCAACCCAAGGTAAAAGTTAGTTTTACATCAGAATCAGTTCTATTCTAAGAACTGTGGACAACTTAAGGAAGCTGGATATTACAGCTAAACATTTAATTTAAACTAAACAGATTACAATACAGTTGTATTTAAGTGGATTGATGGTGTTCCTAAAAGCTTGTTCAGTGGTCTAAATACAGCTTCTAAAGTAGCACTCAGTCGATATTTCACCGACTTTGCAATCACATGCTGTATGTTTGGGTTTCTCGTTTCCTCAAATCCACTAACATTAGATTTAAGGTTCGATGTGACCATGAACAGAACGTTTCCAAAAAACTCGACAGAACACTGTGTATTCTCGTAAACGTATTGTAACTTAATAGCCAGTACTGCTGAATGAAAATTCTTTACATTACTGTAATGCAGACGTTGACCACTGCTCTCGGTAAATTCGATTCTACGATACTTTTGAAATCTTGCCCGACAACAGCAAAACTGCAGTAGTGATAGAAGCTATGATATTAACATACGACTGATGCTTTTCTACCTAATTGTGGTCAATTAAGTATTGGAATTAGAATCAAGCAAAGACCAAATACTTCCTGAGGGCAGACTTTCAATGGGTTAAAGACCTCACATTGTGCTCATTTTCAGGTTCATAATTGTATTTAGAGGTTATATCAGAATAGGTTTACATGGTTTCATTTAAAAAAAAAAAAAAATACATATTTTGGTTGTACTGCACATTGCTGCAGCTCCTCTTTTCACCTTGTGTGTTGAGCTCTCTGTTTTAGCTACAGAGTGAGGCATCACACTTCTGTTCCATCTTTGTTGGGAGTCACACATGAGCAGTAGCTAGGTAAGGACTACTAGCCAGTCAGAAGCGTGCTACGCTAGCAGCTAGGCGAGGAATTATAACATGTGTTACAAAGTGAAGCAAAATGACCTGCGTTCGTCACGTAAGTAAAGGCTGGACTACAATAGAGCTGTTTGGAGCAGTTTGTGAACAGTGTTTTCTGTTGGAGATGTTAAGTCCCTTTGGAGGGGACTTTTTCACTTTGTAAACCTATTACATGCACAAAACAATATATAACACAATAAACGAAAGAGAAAAGCCAAACTTCTTAATACTGTATGAGCACTTTAAAATGTAAATGCTTAGGAAATAACTCTTACAGTGCCAATATGAACTCTGTCCACGATTTGCCTCAATCCCAGCTTGCACTCTTTCACTGTTTGGCATCAATTTGAAACCAAAGAGGTTTTTCCCAAAAAGTTCTGTCGCCTACCAATGAGAAGGTTGGTGGTTTGATCCCTGGCCCTGCAAATCCATGTCAAAGCGTCCTTGGGCAAGACACTGAACCCCAAATTGCTCCCGATGCTGCGCCATCGGTGTGTAAATGAGTGTGAATATGTATCTGATGAGCAGGTAGCACCTTGGACGGCAGCCTCGGCAACCAGTGTATCAATGCGTGTGAATGGTGAATGGTTCCTGTACTATGTTAAAACGCCTTGAGTTGTCGTTAAGACTAGAAAGGCGCTATATAAATACAGTCCATTTACATTTGTGCATCCAAGAACACGTCTAATGATGTTACTCTATGTTTCTGTTCTCTTGTCAAATATTATCTAAGATGTTCATTGGGTTTAAAGTTTGGTGACTGTAGAGGAACAAGTCGGCGCTCTGTGTTCTTTAATGGAGTTTAAACAGATTTAGCATAGCATCAGGTTCACTAACCTGCTGGGAATTTTACACAATTTTAAACCAGAAGTGATGTCGGTCGTCTTTCTGCCCATATATTTAGCATCTGTGTATAGTGGATGTTAAGGCTGTTCTTCTTGTCTAAGAAATGTTGAGTTAGTTGGACTTTGGAGATATCTTTGGATAGTTTCTCAGCACTGGGACACTGATCTGCTTTATTATACATACTTTTAAACCAGGGTCTGAGTTAGCTGAGCACTTGCTTTTGCCGGACAGATGTGTCCCTTTTATAATTGTTTAGTCACACTGCCGGTGTGATGGCTGCTGCCATGGTAACCAATCAGATCCATTTAAAATCCATGACTGCAATTCACACAAACATACATATTCACACACTTACATACCAACATACCCGTTTTTTTCTTTTCACCAAAGTAAAGAAAATAAGTTACTGTCATGCGGTAAATGTTTCCATTTTAGTGTTCAAGGCGAGGGTAAGCATGTTTTGTGTGTGTGTGTGTGTGTGTGTGTGTGTGTGTTCACTAAACATACAATGAGGCAGTCTAACGCCTAAAGCCACGCTATTGTATCGGCTATTGGATTAACTGAGCGCATGCTAATAGACATACTCAAACCTTGCCAAGGTCTTATACTGACAGACACAAACTCTCCCGCTTTCTCTCCAACACACACACACACACACACACACACACACACACACACACACACACACACACACACACACACAGCCAATGCCTGATTTCAGGGCTATGTGCTCGGTTAATTGTGTGCAGTCTGCTCTCTGATTGTGAAATGTTATTTTGTGCTCAAGGCCACATTTCTTTCCATCAAAAGAATGCTGTTATTTCAAACAAAGATTGTACAATCCAGTCTGATAAATCTCCATTCACAGAACAGAAACACACAAAAGGAAGCTGCCTTATATCCATTTAAACCAGGCAGTTGAATGTGAATAAACAATGCACTTTATTATCGTCAATAATATTATTATTAGGCTTACATCTATACTCAGGTTTAACGTGTCTTTGGGGATCTAAGATCTTAACAGTATCCCACAGTTTGCTAGCAGATGTTACATGGTCCTTTTCTAATCTGGATGCAGATTAAATGCTTTCCAACTCATAAGCAACAACAACTGGAGTTAGGCAAGTCATACGACGCAGCACTATCACCTTCACCATCCCAAAACACTCCATATTCTCAAATAGCTCTACGCATGAAAGAAACATGTCTTTTGTCATTGCATGAACATAAATATACAGCAAAGCCCTACGGTGATCATGGATCTCATACTGGGTTTTCACTATATTCAGTCAAATTAGGTTTTGGGAATGAGACCCATTTTAGTTTGAGAATCATTTGATAATTTCTCATCCTTCAAAATAATTTGCCATCTTTTTCTCTCGCTTTTAATATTTTCACTGGAGCCTAAACTACCTACATTAACTAAATGAAATATGAAGTCATGGTAATTATACCGATAAAAAGCTAAAAAACTAAACAAAAAATGTTTTATTATATTATTATTTCTTATAAATGGTGTACACTGCAGGTGAATAGGAAGAAAAAAAAACTAATAGATATTACCATGAAACGTCCCCAGTTGATTACTTACATTAAGACATCTTTTTGTATTAAAAGTTTTCTGAAATGTTATGTTAAAATATGCAAATGATGCATTATCTAATGCTAACTTTTGCTGAATTTAGGAGAAATTTGCAGGTGCAAATACTCAAAGTGTAGTAAAATAACCACCTAAATGTGTATTTTGGATGTTTTTTCCCAATAGTCTGAAAGAAGATGCTATGGAAGTAAAATAGCCCCAAAACTCAAAATTGAAAAATGATGGATTGTCAATGAAACGGCCCATTTGTGTGACGTCCTGTTATGTTCATTAAACCCCAAACAAAGCACAAGTAGACTTTACATTTCACAATCACTGTTTTTCGTCAGATCGTTTATAGATCTCGATCTCGATCTCTGATCGCATTTGAAGGCAGCTTTATTACACAGGAGAGAGAGAGAAAGAACAGAGATGAGGAGACATAGCGAGTGCTTTGTTGTTGCAGGAAACATTCAGCCATTACACAAACTCCGGGGCAGTTCAGTGCTTGTTTTTTGTTTTTTACCCTCATAGTGTTTTAAAACGTTCTTGTGGCAGCAATAGAGGCAGTGATGTTTCCTGTTTCCTGTACAGGACTCTCACACCGCCTCAAACCATAGCTCAAAATACACCGACAAGTCTGATCTCCGGTTACATGATTGGTAGTCTATATCCACGACGTTCCACTTCCGCGATTGCTCAGTTGCCACCGGAAATTCCGCTGGATGTCACTCTTTTCTGGCCAGATGTCCGTTACCTTCCTCTTTTTTTGTGTTGGCGTTCTAAACTCCGGTGGATTTCTGAGGACTATGATTAACTGCTCCTCAGATCTCTGCACGGTAAATCCAGATATCTAGCTAACAAGTTCCTTCCGAGGCTATCTTGCAGAGGCACCGTTGCTCCTTCCGGCGCATATGGCCGCACAAGACGATTGTGATTGGTTTAAAGAAATGCCAATAAACCAGAGCACGTTTTTCTCCCATCCCGGAATGCTGTGTAGACTAAAATTGGAGGGCGGAGCGGAGCGAAGTCTCAGTGAGTAGAGCAGACGTAGTACAGTGGTACAAGTGACGTAATTACACGACGTGAACATCATCGAAAAGCTGCAAACCCCGCGATGAAGCCATGATGAAACCGCAGTTTTTGCAAGTTCCCGCAATTTTTGCAAGTTCCCGCAATTTCATTGCATAAAAGTGTATAAATATCCCGCATATTCCATCACATTTTTTAAGAAAACGTGCCGCATAATCAAGGATTTTTGCAACGAATCACAAAAAAACTTTTTCTGAAAGGACTGGTAGTAACGTAATGCCGCTCGCAAAGCAATGTCTGGAAAATAATTTAAATGAAATGACTGGATTTACTTTTTTCTTCCTCCTCCAGCATATGGCACTACCCTAACTGTCTCTGTTCTTCTTCGAGCTCAGCAGCAGCACTGCAGAAAGAAGCCATGTTACGCTCCTGTCGTCTCAGTCGTTTGGTGTAAGGTGGTCATAAAACTCAGTTTCCCGTCTTGACGTTCAGATAAAATCAAACATGTTTGATATTATCGTAAGTTTTAAGTCTTGGTAGTGAAGTTAAAATACGTGAACATCGTCAAAAACCAATGGGTGCGCTCCCTCCACCATCAAACAGGAAGCAGCAAACAGCTATGGTTGCTATGGCGTCGCGTTAAGCTAAACCAAGGGGGTAAACGTCTGTCAACAACACGTCGCTCCTATGGCGGCATTTTGATGCAAACAAGCCATCACCCGCCATTAGCATTCCATTGACTGCCATTAATTTTGACATCACTTTGACAGCGAATAACTTTATATCTGAAGCGTTTAAAGAATTACCTTGTATCTGACGTTATGGCTACGTAGCAGACGTTTTTGTAAAAATAGGCTAACGATTGTGTCATAACCACGCGACTTACTGTCTCATAGTAGAGGATTTACAGTATAGTACAGGAGAAGCTCACAGGCAGTTTCAACTTACATTAGCTGTTTAAGTTTAATTACTAATGTTAACTAGCATTTTACATATACCTTTCAACTCTTCTGAAGTTTTACCGGTGGATAAACGCCGACCTCCGGGTACTGCCGCATACATCTGCATGTATGGCAGAACACAGACAATTTGCAAACTTTCCCTTAAGTTACCCGCTAACACTAAAGGTAGCTAGCTAGCTTGGTTACATTTTTCAAAACAAATCTAGTTGGAGTGTTGCAATGTGTGACCCTGCAAGATCCCTGTCTTTACATATTATGACAGTCTGAGAGTCTGTGAGATGGTGTCAGACTTTAGTCTTTTCAAAGTCTTCTGATTTGAGATGATTTTTCTGTATTCTATATTTTGCAACAACAAAACTACGCACTTAGTCCATCTGTTGCTCCTCTGGATCGCTGGTGTGGGTGTGTGAGTTGTTTAATTAGTTGTACTCACTAACATCCAGTCACCTCTGCTGATTTGAACAAGTCTTATTATGCTTCTGACACATAGAGCCTTGAAGAATCACATTGTCCTCTGTCCTCATGTACCCTTTTTGATTCACTTTTGAACTGATGTAGTGTTTCTTCAATGGCCCTAAAGAAATTCAAATTAGAAATAGAGAGAAGTTAGAGAGAACGTGAGAGAGCTTGCATGACAAGATGAGAAACAACGAAAGAAAAGGCCACGGATAAAGAAAGAAAGAAAATAATCACTGCTGGAGATTTTTCTTCTTTTTTTTTTTGCAACATTATTAATGAGACCGCGACTCTAAGGTCAAACCAGTGCCAAAAGTTTGCTTTACAAAGCCCAGATATGAGTATAATGCAGTATCAGAAAAGTGTATTGGCCACATACCACTTCCAAAGTTGGACAGCACTGTGCGCAGCAGTCTGTGAGTATCTCAACAACAGAGCGAAGCACACCAAAAACAGAAGTGTGCAGAATGGCCTTCAATATTGTCAGTGCTGTGAAGCACACTGTTGCTGATAGAAAAATAATAATTGACTGCTGTATGAAAGGCAAAGAAACTCCTTAATACTGTGCATTACATGAGTGATTTTTATTTCCTTACCGGCTGACCTATTCTATTCTGTCCTTGTTTATTCACAGATCACAAACTCACCCCTAACACACTGGTAACTCATTTCCTGTCTCCACAGGCCTTCTGCTCCTCTTGACTCCCCTCAACACTCTAACAACATACAACAACCCCAGTGATTGAGAATGAGGGACTGGACTTCTACTTTACCACGTCCCTTGGTGCGAAGGTAAATCATATTCAACCTGCGGAGTAATAATTAATAATGATTTATGATGTTGTTGCCAAGTGGATTGAGGCTCATCATGGCGGTTCACATCATATCTCCTTCAACAGTCAATGTAGGTTTCTATGGTCCATGAGGGCGATTATTTTCTAAAAAAAAGGCCTGCTTGGTTCTTTCGGGGAATGATTGTAAAGATTTACAAAGACTATGTTTACGGCATTTACTCTCTAACTGGGACGTTTTGGGACCGAATGGCGTGGATTTGCTTTGGACAAAATACACATGGCATTACACTGGTAAGAGCAAATGAGGTTTAACCATGTATCCAGCGAATTTAAAAAGCTCATGTAAATGTATCGTGTCAACAGTTAAAAACAAGTTCCTTCCCGAGACTATTTTACACATCCCCCTTTTTTGTGACTTTAGATTAGCCCCGCCCAAGTACGAGACTAGTGACTGATGGGAACAACAATCTTTGAAATTGCTCCAGTATTAAGCAAGACCACTGCAGTCAGCAGCAGCGAAACAAGCTACAATGTAGCATTAATGGGCAATTGCGCAAGTGCTGTTTTTGCCGCTGACAGGCTCAGATTATTATTCTAAGTGACAACATTATGGAAAAGATCCCTACAGAGATAGACCAAAAGCCGCCTTGGTTCGTCTTTCCACTGTTCACCACTCTGGTTTGGTTGAAATAACTCCTTATCTCATCTATTTACATGAGAAAAGGCAGCGGTAGCCTAAAGGTTACAGAAGCGAGCTTGTGGCTGGGATGTTGTCTGTTCAATCCCCGGACCCACAGGATAAATCTGGGTGGGACACTTTCCCTCCCTCATTACCACCAGTGAGGTGCCCTTGAGCAAGGCCCTTAACCCCAAGTGCTTAGTAGCCAGCAGATCAGATCAGTGGTTGTACTGTGAACGTGTGTTACTCAGTCCCTCCAGGATTTCGCGGCCTTTTTTTTGAGATTGTTGCGGCCAAAAATGCCTGATTTCGCGGGAGCTTTTGTAAAAAATTTGCGATAAAAGTTGCGATGTCTTTTGTTTGTTTGTTGTAATAAAGTTGCGGGAGACAGTGAAAGTTGTGATTTTTTTACATTTTTTTTATAGTTCTTTAAAAATAAAAAGGAAACTTGTTTTGGGGAGAATAAAACTACTCTGGGCTGAGATTTCCTAGGAACCTTACCAAAAAGGCTCAGGATGCTGCAAATGTTGGTATAATATGAAAATGGCTGGTGGGTTTAAGACAAAAAATAATGTATTGGATTAATCAAATTTGAACATATCTGTCATTGTCAGTGGCTTGTTGATCTTTACATTGTTAGTTAATTTCCAATCCTGGCCTGGGACACACATTCATACGGTTTGATAAAGTACTTATTGGACTTTAACTTATCATTGCACTTACAATAACGAGCGTAGCTGTCCTTAATTTAGGTCATTGTGTCGTTTCATCTCCTTTTTTTCCTGCATCCACCGTGTGCGTCAGCCGCGGGGGGAACTGAGCTGCAGCCCCGCCCGCTGCAGATAGCCGACAGGATTGAAACGGTAGCAACTTTAGAGTGAAAAATCATTACGGCCTACATTGATGTTAAAATGTTTACAGGTTGGCAGGACGGTCTGAAATGTTTTGCACGGTCTTTCGCTGTACGTTTTGTTGGTAATGTGAGATGTTCGAGTCACATACGTCTCGTCTTCATATCACAAACAAGGAAATGATCAACCCGTTCTCACTCCTGCTTGGTCATTGGCTCTCAGAGTGCATGTGGGACTGCTGGGGTTGGTTGAAGTCACGGGGAACTTCAGGTTATTGGTCAAATTTGCGGAAAGGTTGCGGTGATTGGTCAAAATTGCGAGTCGCACCAAATCCGCGGTGATTGCGAGATCGCGAAATCCTGGAGGGACTGGTTACTGTGTGAATGTGGTCAGGGTGTTCCTGCAAAAGAAAGGGTTCCTCTCAGAGAACCTTCCCAGAAAAAATAAAGGTAAAAAAATATATATGCTGGCTCTATACACACTAAAAGTGTTTCATGTTAAACAAAAATGATCTTACTCTTAAACAAAAAGGTCTATCTCTGTAGAGATCCTTTCCATAATGTTGTTAGACACTTAGAATAATAATCTGAGCCTGTCAGGGGCAAAAACAGCACTTTTAATGGATGCAAATTGATGGGGCACATTGCCCCATAAGCTAACATTGCAGCCTGGTTGATGCTGCTGGTTACAGCGTTCTCGCTCAATACTGGACTAGTTTCAAAGATGTTTGTTCATATTAGTCACTTAGACACTAATTCATGGGATAAAAGGGCCCAGGTTGAAAAAAATAAATAATTACCCTTTAAAGTTTCAGTCCTGGTTGATTTGGCGACACTTATGGTTCCTGGTGATACCAAGTGCAGTAGTTTAGTACTACAGCAAACCTGAGAAGATACTTTGTTAAAATACAACAGAAGAGCAGCTGGTGTATCTGTTCACAGTGCAGCCAGACAAACTCATGTTGTTTTCAAGAAATAAAGACGTCAGTCAAAAGTGATTGCAATAGTGATCTGACTTCAGGTTGCACACAGCGTGAGTCGTTCTCTTGTTACCTTGCTAAGGAGTTGTGAGGGTCACAGTCTGCTGTCTGCAGCTCTTCATCCAACTTATTCCTTCTTGTTCCGGTTACTCCTTTCCAAAAATTTAAAATGTTACCTGTGACTGCTTCACAATAAAAGCCACCCTGTTTTTCCACCAGTTGAATGTTTTTGATGTGACTGATGATTGATTGATTTGATATATGAGACATAATATTCCTGTAAATCCCGGGAATGGTGGACTCCACCGCTACCAGTAAAAAACTACTATAAACAGATACACTGGAGATTTTAGACCCTTTTTTAGTGGGGCTCAACCCTAAATTTCATCAAGGACTAAAATGTTAATGTGACATTGTTCATTAGGGTAAGATGGGTGGGGTTTTTGGTTTGAGTTGAGCCAATGTTAAAGTTGTAAAAATGTTTATTTTTCATTTATTGTTTACACCTCATTATCATTTCATTTAATTCTGGTAGTCCATAAAGTGACTTTCGCAGTTTTTTCACATGTTCAATATTTTGCATTTATCTTCTGTTATACTGCAATAATAAATACATGTATTCATTGTTAACCAGGGATTGGACTGATTTAGCAGGGGGGGGTTACCACTTTTGCAAGGCACTGTATCCGTGTCACATTCTCATTAGGGGCTGAGCCCCCCTAAAGGTCTGATCCTAGAATCGCCCCTGCATAGATATAATGCTAAATGAAAATGCATTGAATGGCTATTTCAGAAAGAAATGCAAACCATAAAAATAGAGAAAATGTATTTAATTAAACTCAAATTCCAAGTGAAATGGTCTGCCAATAACTTTTTCTTATCCCAGCATAAACACAAAGTACTGTGCAGCTTCCACAAAAACACTGAAGTGGTGTGGTACATTCTAAATGTTGCTAAAATAAGGGCATATAAAATTGTTGGCAATTTATATTCTATACACCCAGCATGGCACAATTACAGTAAATTAGGCCTTAATTAGGCGCACTAGCAACATAATTATTGGGACAGAACATCCTTATGACATATATTAGACATGAAGTCCAGTATGTAATGTATCCTCGCCCACCCCCTCAGATTTTACTACAGTGCTCGGTGTGGAAAATATAGAACATTTTAAAACAGTATGGGTGGTTTCATTTCAGATCAATCAGAGGTTGTGTGTGTGTGCGTGCGTGTGTGTGTGTGTGTGTTAAGGAAAAACTCAGGAGCAGCACATCTCATTTCACATACGTGAAGAAGTTTCGGTTTGATGAATTACACAGAAGCATTTAATTAAATCTCTAATTGAGGAGAAATTAGGATCGCACAGTTCAGTGTGGGTGCCACCCCAACTTCTGAAGTTCCCGTCCTCCTGAAGGAGTATTTCAACTTTTTAAAGTTTAGCTGAACTTTTAATGTAAACAAAGATATTGCGGGCGCCGTAAACACATATGCTTAACCCAAATTCCTCAGCACAGACAGAATGTGTTAAGTGTTTACTTCCTCCATGGCCTAGGCAGGATGAGGCAGCACTGTGTTATCATACAGCTCTACCGTCATCTATGGAGACACAGAGTTAAACTACTTCTCTGCCTGGAAAGGTTATGAGGTTATGTAAACTATCCTGAATGAGAATGGGGTACCACTGTCTCATTTTAGGGCGTTTTCACACCTGTAGTTCGTTTGCTTTGGTCCGAATCAGTTGGTGAGTAAACTTGGAGTGATTTGCCCTCGGTCGGTTTGCTTTGGTTTAGTTTCACACCTGGAAAAATCCAAGAATTTCTAGCCCTCTTTTTGGTCGGATATGTCTGGGGGCGGGAGCAAGAAAGTAAATAGAGGATGAAGGTCCTGTGTTCTGGTCTAGTGGTCAAACCAGCTCATTTCATTAAAATGATCAGACATTGTTTCGCAAGAGACATTACTACATCTGCTCTGCTCACCGAGACTTCACGTCTCCAATTTTAGCGGCAGCTGGTTTGACCACGGAGATACGAGTGACGGACGGCAAGCTTGACCGCAGTCTATTTCTGTGATAGAAACACTGCAAGCTGCTACAGTTTGCTGCTCTGCTGCATCGCAGATTGCTAAACACACCTGACTCCAGGAGACATTAGCTCATACTGGAGGAGTACATATAGTTGGTGCGGTTCGAGTACGGATCACGTTCTCACCACAAATGAACCGCTCCAGAGTTCGATTGAAAGCGTACCGAGACCACCTCTTCAAGCAGGTCTCGGTACGCTTGTTTGGTCTGCTTTTGGCGTGCACCAGAGTTCGATTACCGCGTTCTCAGCTGCCCAAACGAACCGCACCAGCGGGGCAAACAAACTCTAGTTCGATTCAACCGAACTAAAGGCTGTCGGTGTGAAAACGCTCTTACATAGCATGGTCGAGAACAAAGTCAAGGCAACTTTATTTATACCCGCAGGTAGATTTGGTTTACAATGAGAGTTGAGTGGGTCAGCCTCCTTTTACACACACACACACACACACACACACAAAATCAGCAGTGTTGTGAAATTTCCGGAAACACCATGTTGTGGTATGATGAGACTAAATGGAAAGGGGGGGGCAGTCTCTAATAACCATAACTGATCGTGTATAGTTATGTCATCTCTCTACAGATTTAGAGAGTCTAGGCAGCTGCATGATAAGGGAATGTTTTATCTCATCTCATCTATTTTTTTGGGCAGTTCTGTCTTTAAATGGATAGGACAGCTGATATATGAAAGCTCTACCAACTGAGCTAATCAGCTTCTCAAAAGTCAGTTTGCTGTCAATAATGGTTCCAAGATATTTATAGTCCTGAACACACTCCACTATTTGACCCTTAATGGTAGAGACTTCCTGTGCCTGGGGGAGTTTTCGAAAATCAATGAGCATGTCTTTTGTTTAACAAAAAAATTAATCTGGAAGAAGGATTTTTCCCACCATTCAACACAGTACTGGGCCATGGCTTGTTTCATGGTCTTGCAGCAGACTAACAATTACAGAATCATCTGCATAATTTAAAATAGTTCTATTCTCTCATGAGTTCAAAAGCTGGAAATCTGACCACACACATAAGTTCAGTGTTTCCCACGGGTTAGAGTTTACTTGTGGTGGTGGGTAGTGCAGGATGTGACGGCGGGGCATGTGATGGCTGGGTTCAGTAATAAACTAGTCAAACAAAGGTTTATGAACTATTTATTGAAAACAATGACTACATAACAGATAATTTAGAAATAAATAAATATAAAACAATCCAGACTAGAAGATGATACAGATGAAGTGTTATGATGTTCTTTGTCAATTAAATCTGGCTGGTTTGTCAAATACATTTTATGGTTCAACTAAACCTTAAAACTATACTTTGATCCATACAGACAGTTGCATACGTTATTATAAATCTCAACACTGTCTCCTCCTAACTTTTGTTAAATCCTATTACACTTAAAGGTCCAGTATGTAATATATTTACTGTAATAAATCCAAAAATGACCCCAATGCGTCATCAGATATTAAGGAAACATGCTAAGTTGAAATACTATCTTTTCTGACAACAATGCTAATGCCATTTTTTTCTCCTTTTGAAATTTCCGTTCCGTGACGGAATTTCTGTTTGTGTTTTGGCCTGTGTGTTGTTATCAACTGCCCAGTTTGACAGCCAGGCCGGGTTGCCAGATATAACTGTAAAAACATAAACCCGGCTCGGAACAGCTGTAACGTTAGTACAGCCATGAACACAGCAAACAAACAAACAGGATCAACGGACATAGATTCTGCCCAAACTAAAAAAAACCTTGGCATGTTTTTAACAGTTGTGTGACCAGAGACGTAACAAACCCCGGGTAAATATTAGAGGTGTATTTGAAAGATGGAGACAGCTTAGAGCCCAAAAGGATGCAGAGTTGGCTAATTTCCTCCTGAAGAGGTAAGCATTAGCTTCAGGCTGTTTGTCACGGCTACAGGGGATGGGCATTTTATGTAATTTCAACATTTGTGTAGCTACTCGCATTGAATTATATAGCGAAAGTACTCGAGTTGGTTACTTGCAAAAACAATTGAGACACAGCCAGTAAAGTGATCCTGACTGGTCCTGGCTAACGCCGCCATGCTAACCCTGCTAACTGCTAACGCTACCGGAGGACCAGGCAAGCGGCTGTTAACAAAGTGTAGCCTGTTCAGTGAGTTATTTTAAGCCAAGAGAGGGGGGCTGTAAATCGGAAAGAGAGGACCGTGAGTTTGTAGTGTGTTTAGCGATTGTTGCCGTAATTCTAAGCCATTAAAGTGTGTATTTCAGTCGGGTGGAGAAGATGGCAAGGTAGTGTTATTTTTAGCGGTTCCTACTGTAATTCCAAGCCGATGAAGTGTTTCTGTCAGTCGGGTGGAGAGCACAGCAAGGTTGTTGTGTTTATAGCGGTTCCTACTGTAATTCTAAGCCGAAAAAGTGTGTCTGTCAGTTGGGTACAGAGCTCCACGTGAGCACAGGCTTTTATGACTGTCAATATAGCCAGCATCTAACGTTAACTACTCCGCTGTGCTGTGGAGTAATGTCTGGCTAAGTGTCTAGCAACATTGTTGTGGATGCTCAGCCTGGCAACCTCCGTGAACTTTGAGTCTGGGGAGGAGGGGGGCGGGGGAGACGACTCTCTATTTTGAATTTGTACCGCAGTAACTATTTTAATAGCTGTCAGTATTACAAGGAAGAAGAATTATCACCACGAAAGTCATAAAAAATAATTTCCAGGCACTTAATGTTGGTTACAAAATAGGGCAAGACATAAAAAATACACCGTGTGTAGGCGTAGAGTGTAGTGAAACAAACGGAACATCAAAGTGATCTCTGGATTGTAGTTTAAAACCCTTACAGCCAACTTTAGAAAATGTCGGGTGTTAGTCAGGCTCGAGTGCATAAATAACGTTACAGTTAATGGGTACGGGCACAGAGAGAACGAGATCTGATAGCTCGGTTAGCAACAATTAGCCTGATTAGCTCCAGTTAACTCCAAATATAGACCAGCTCAAACAAAAAACACTGTTGCAGAGAGGGTGAACAACCAGACTGATAAATGATGTTTGGGGAGCTTTCACAGTGGGGTGGCCACAGCGTTTCTACGGTTTATCAGTACAGTAAATCCAACTGGAAGCTACAAGCAGTGTGCTACTACTACCATAAGCCTGGCTCTTAACCTGAAGTGTCGACACTGTGACATGCACGCGGTGCGCGTCTTCTTGAGGGAGAGGGTCTGTGTGCACTGTAAAAATACATCATTGATTGGAGAAGAAATGGAAGTTGGATTTTATCTATCTGGCTGGGTATAAATCTACCTGCGCAGGGTGCCCAAGTAGAACTTAAGTATGGGAAATCCTGAAGTTTGTGCACACACAATACAATTGTGTCCAGCACCCTGATTGTTGGTTGCTGTCTGACTCTTTCCCAGCTCCAGGTTAATCTCTAGTTTAGGCAAGGTGTATAATTTATCTTTAGCGCCAAGATTTATTTTTACACTTTGTGGCAGTGGCCACTTAGATCAACATCCTGAATGTTCTGAATTGGCTCCCCAGTCTGTTGTTAAACAACAAGCAAAGTCTACAATTTTCTTATGACTATGAAAAAAAAATTATTCTGTTTAAACACCTTCAGAATAGCTAGTTACAAATTAAATTGCTTGCTAGATGTAAAACGCTGCAATGCTCCCTGCATGTGCCCCATGTCCTCTTATTCTCAGCTTCTCAGCCATTTTTTGCCCGAGGCTCTGTTTTTAGATTTCATCACCCCAGAGTGTTACGTTGTCATGTGAATTTGGACATGGCATATTTATTTTCTATTTTCACAATTAGAGAACAAGTGCTACATGGTTTATGAAGGCATTACACACTTTTGAAATATCTATGTTTTTCTACCTCAACAAAATCTTCATGGGGTTTGCGACATACCAAGGTTGACACACACTGTTGTGCTCTCTGTTTCTAGCATCTGATACAAATTGTATAAAAATGGTATAGTAGTTGTGGTATCAAACATACGCTGATTAGTGGTTAGCAGGTTTGCTGAAATGAGCTTGAAACTGATTTGAGTTCCCATTGCCTTCATGGTGTTTTTATTTTAAGATGATGATGATACAATGGGCACAACCACACACACATGCCCTTTATTACAGCCCCGTGGAGAGGTTAGTGACTCTTCACACATGCATGCAGTGGAGCACAGTAGTATCCTTCAGAGCGATCATTCACCTCTCACTCTCACACACACACACACACACACACACACACACACACACACACACACACACACACACACACACACTCCTTGTGTGTCCTGATTCTTGTTTCTTCCTCGACTACATCTGCCAAATTAGAGCTACATCATGTACACACCTGCCGACACATTACTGACGAAGAAGAATATGATGTCTATGATGAATATGGTCGTCACACATTATTCTGGCTTATCGGATGTACATTGCTGGAGTAAAGCCTGAAAAGTGCTGGATGTCCCTCCTCTTCCACTATCTCCACTATCTTTTTTGCAAGGACACCATCGCTACATCCGGAGCTTACCACCGCTGGGACGTTGTGTAGTGATTGTTTAAGGAAATACAAACAAGGCCAGAGAGTTTTACCCCTATCCTAGAATAGATAAACGGTGTGGCCACACCATATTCCAGTGCTGATACAGTGCTGTGGAGATAGCCTGGCCAAGAAAGCACCTATGTCCTACAATTCTATCAGACTTCTACCGCTGTACCATTGAGAGCATACTCACAAACTGCATCTCTGTATGGTACCGCAACTGCAACGCTGCCGATCGGAAGGCACAACAAAGAGTAGTGAAATCTGCCCAAAGGACTATTGGCGCCCAACTCCCCTCCATCCACAACACATATCATAAACGCTGTACAAACAAAGCCAAAACCATTGTCAAGGATGCCACCCACCCAAACCATGGTCTTTTCACCCTAGTTTCATCCAGCAGGCGAAACAGGAGCCTGCGATACAGGAGCCTGCGCTCCTGCACCAGCAGGCTCAGGTACAGCTTCTTTCCAGAGGCTGTAACTCTGCTGACCAAAACTTCACCTCCTGTCTAGCACTGTTTACTTTTTGCATTGTTTACCTGTTTACATTTACTCCTGCACTGTTTCATCAATGTCCTTGCACTGCTAACACCCAAAACTGCAAAATATATTTATTTTTTTATTCCATAACCTGCCCATAAACCTGTGCAATATACATATATATACACAGTACATTATTTATATACATAACCCTCTATACTCCTTATCTGTCACTGTAGACATGTAATCTGGAAAACCTGTATTTATCTAACTATACACTGTTGTACATAATTAATCTCTATTGTCTACATAACTGCACAGAATACTGTACTCAACCTGCACTTTGGTATTTAAAGGGGTGAATGATTATATAGGGTATTTTACACTGTTCCTTAAGGTCTCCTAATAGGGTATGTAACATTGGTTGGGCTGAAAATTGCCCAAATACTATTTTAGTAGGCCCTTAACTACCCTGTAAATCTGGCTCTATTTGGAACAAGAACTTTTCTTCCAAATATGATATGCTCATGAATATTTAGATGAGCTGCGCGCTGATTGGTTTGAGCGAACCCCATAGAAACACAGTGGAGACGAGACAGCAGGTCTCATATTTCAGACACTGCAAAGTTATACATTGTTTGTTGGGCTATTTCGTTATTAAATTCACTTCTGAGACTTTTTTAAGCGAGAAATCAACTATATAAAGCTCAAATATGGGCCGTTTTACGAAAATGTATGGCTAATTGCAAATTTGGTTTAGCTAGGAGCTCCACACAGTGACGAGAAAGCGGAAACCTCCATACCCAGTGAAAGTCACTGTTTCTCGGTTACTGGACTACCGGGGCTCCGCGGAGCTGGCTAGCTGCCAGCTGCCGGCATAACTAGAGTATATTTACAGTTTGAATTTCGTCACGCCACTTATATAACAGCTACCCCAAAGTCTTATAAAGCTAACAATGGTGTCCAATTTCAATTTAATGCATTTTTGTGAACATTAGGGTTTTTGTTAGCTGCTACTGTCCCTTCAATCCTATGTGTACAGATCGCAGCTAGTTAGTTTCACTTTCAGCATAATTAAAGTATATTTACAGTTTGAATTTCATCACGCCCTTCAATCCTATGGGTAAAGATCGCGGCTAGCTGCAGGCCCTGGAGCTCCATCAGGGCCTCGGCATTTTGTAGTCCAGTAACCCAGAAATGGTGACTTTGCGCGGGTATGGAGCGCCGTGGGCTTCCCTTCGTGACGGAGATCCAGCTCGCTCACATCGAGCCGGAGTCTATGAAGTAGGACACGCCGGGCGGAGAGGCAGCACCGGCCGCTGTCACGTAGCCTGCTGAGCTCCTGCTGAACTGCGACACACAGTCGGACAAAATTTGCAATTAGCCATCAATTTTCGTAAAACGGCCCATATTTGACCTCTACATAGTTGATTTCTCGCATAAAAAAAGTCTCAGAAGTGAATTTAGAGGTAAAATAGCAGATTAACAATGTATACAATTTCTGAGATCTAGCTACGCAACCTATTCAGAAGACTAAGCTGACCTCAGATCAGTGGTGTAAATGTTTGGGCATGACAAAGATAGAGACTAGAGCCAAATGAGGAGCAGCCGCAGAGTTGATGTCAACTAGGCGGCTCGTTGAGATTTGCCTGTTTTCAGAGGCAGTTTCAAATTATGAGATTTGCAGAGGAAAGAGGTGTCAATGGGATTTTGAGGTTCTATGTATGTCCTAGTTACCCACTAAACTGTCATTATTCAGCTATGGCAAGGTAAAATCAGTTTTGCATTCAGTCACCCCTTTAATGGTTCTTTTGCAATTCTGGTTGGATGTCAACTGCATTTCATTGGCTCTGTACCTGTACTCTGCTAAATGACAATACAGTTGAATCTAATCTAATATAATGTGTAGTCTATATCCTTGACGTTCCACTTCCGTGATTGCTCTGGTGCTTCGTTTCCTTCTGCTTTCTTTGTGTTGGAATTTTAAACTCCGACTATGGTTAACTGCTCCTCAAATCTCTACAGGGTAAATCCAGACATCTAGCTAGACTATCTGTCCAATCTGAGTTTTCTCTCGCACGACTATTTTGCAGCTGCTCCGTGCGGAGCTTAGCCCCACCCATGACGATTGTGATTGGTTTAAAGAAATGCCAATAAACCACAGTAGGTTTTTCTTCCATCCCGGAAAGCTGTGTGGACTAACCAGACCCTCCTCCGCAGCGCTGTGGAGGAAGGTCTGGCAAAGCAAGACTAGGCCATGTGAGACTACAGAACAGTTTGTGAATTTGTACCGGCCCGCAGCCGCACGCAAAATACACAGTATGTAGATTGATGCACATAATGAGGAACCAAATTTCACAAGTGTGAGTTCTGCCGAGAAATTTTTAGCTGTACTGTAAAATTGATATAACATAGTATCGCAATATTTTCTGTGGCAAAAGATACAGTATTGTACAGCCAAGTATCAATCTTTATTATATAAATTGCACATGAGAATGTAACTTTTTGGCTAACTTTTTGAAATGAAATTAGTTAAACCTATTTTGACAAAGTTTTCCTTTGCAGAATATCGCAATATGTTTAAAATCACAATATTGCGTCGTGATAATATTGTATCGTGGTAATATTGTATCGTAATAATATCGTATTGTGGGGCCTCTGGTGATTCCCACCTCTAAAAAGCATTTGGTAAACGTACACATGAGTGAGGTTGAGAGAAAGACTAATACTACAAAGTAAAGGAAGATTAGAGGCAACGAGTGGAGAGAGGATATCCTCATCTTTGCTTAGCAAAAACAAGTAAGAGAGAGTGAAATATTACAGAATGAGAAAAATAAAGAGCCAGAGGAGTAGTACCATCCTACCCTTGCTCAGCAAACACAGAACTGTAGCTCAGGGGTTTCAGGAAGAGAGGGATGGAGAGGCAGTGAAAGAGAGATAAATGGAGGAGAACAAGATAAAACAATAACGCACAGGTGAACAGGAAGAGGGAGATGTTTAAGGACAGAATGAGAAATCAGTGTGTGAGGGGAGACAGAGTGACAGTGCCGGGGGCTTGTTGAACAGGCTCCTTTTATGCAGAGGCACGGCTGCCTGACAGACAGCTCTGATATGGAGCATTAACACACACACACACACACCTAGTGATAGGGTGTATTACATATTACAAGCTGTTAAGTCTGCAGTCAGAGTAGATGTTTATTCATCACAAGCACAGGAGGAGAATGTCAGAGCATACCTTCTGCTTAGCACGCACGCACGCACGCACGCACACACACACACAGTGATTGTGTGAATATGGTCGATGTACATGTATATGGGGTTATAGCGGGAGGCAGAAAGGGCACATTAGTAGTAAGTAATTACATTTCTTCTTTAAAGAAGTAAGAAATAAGTCGGGTTTATCTATTGGATCGTGATAACATTGAACTCACCAAGTCAATTTCTGAGATCTGGGAATGTGGCAACATTGAAAAAAAAAAAAAAAAAAGTATGATGGGTTAAGAAACATGGGCAGTCAGATGATCAGACAGGTTGTAAACAAACTAGGGTTAGCCAAACTCATGTTGAAGAGAAAAAGAAGGCACACGCTAAAAGCATTACCCAATGGGATTATTACCAACAACGCTCACTTTCAGTTTTATCTCCAAATAAAGTGGTTTAGATAATTTAGCTCAACTGCTGGATTGCTCAAATCCTGCTAGAACTCTGGCTCAGTGGAGTAAGGGAGCAAAGATGGTCAGAGGCATGCCCTCGTAGCTACGTACTGAGTGAAACGGAGGGTCAGGGCACACGGGAGACTGACTGACCACCACTCAGTGTGGACAGAGATATAGAGCTGGTAGTCAGAGCTAACCAGCCATGAGCAGCTACTGTCAGACTATATGTGGCTCTGTGGGAAAGACAGGGAGTCCAAAAGAGCTTTGACACTCATAAAAAGCACATTTACGTCCATTTGAGAGACCCTGTGGCACACCGTTAATAACTGCCAGGAGTTCAGACATGATCAACTGTATTAAAGCCTATGACGAAGGGATCGAGAATGGAAAGATGAACTATATATGTACCGCAATGTGCTCTGTGATAACCGGTGCAGATAAAATAAATAAGTTGTCCACAGCTCTCGACTTTTTGACATCTACAGTGTAGGCTCACATTACCAGACCTTCCTCCACAGCGTTGCGAAGGAGGGTCTGGCGAGTCCATACAGCATTCCGAGATTGGAGAAAAACCTGCTCTAATTTATTGGCATTTATTTAAACCAATCACAATGGTCTTGGGCGGTGCAAAATAGCCTCGGGAAGGAACTTGTTTTGGTGGAACATGTACGTTCAAAGGTTGTTTTAGTATGTAACAGAAAACTCAGACTGGACAGATAGTTTAGCTATCTGTCTGGATTTACCCTGCAGAGATCTGAGGAGCAGTTAACCATAGTCCTCACGAATACACCGGAGGTTAGAATGCCAACACAAATAACGCAGAACCTTACTACTAAACACATCAGCAGGGAAATGCATTAATAGACAACGGACCCCGGGCTGGCTGCATGAACGAGTTTCTATGCATTATGATTTAACAATTGTCCAACAGCAGCAATTGTTTTTTAAAGATTTTTTTTTGGGCATTTTTGGCCTTTATTCAACAGTACAGCTGAAGTCAGGAAAGGGGAGAGAGAGAGGAGAAATGACATGTAGCAAAGGGCCGCGGTTCGGACTTGAACCCGGGCTGCTGCAGTAAGGACTGAGCTACCAGGGCGCCCCCAACAGCACAAATTCTAACTTGATGCTTCCAACACACATGTGTTTTTTTTAATACTGGAAGGTAAAGATGTGGTGGCATTATTTCCATTCAATTTGACTATATTCCAGAATTTAGCGGGCCCAAGTGAGTACAAGACTGTGCTGACTTGGTCACTCTGAGTACAGTTGGGGAGTTACAAGTCAGCTGTTACTCAGTTTTAATAGTACTTTTCCTGCCAGATCAGCAGGAAACTAGAACCTCGGTCTGTCTTTTATTCTGAAAGGTATAAAGGTGTGTGCTTTTTTTAAAGTGTAATTAAGTTAAAGAAAATACCATACATTGTAAAAAAAAAAAAAAGTTGAGCTTGCAAATATATATGACTCCTATTTTCACAGAATTAGTATCATCTGGGGACCTCGTGTGACCCCCGCCCAGAGTTGTGTGTGGCGTATTCACACAGGATAAGCGAAGCCTGCTTTTTCTCGAATGTACTGATATATAGGCTACCTTGAGAGTTGGCTACCCGGAGGCGTGCGGAGGAGGCCACCGCACCACACTTGGGTTGGGGCTCTGTATCTTTTTGGGCCAGGCCCAGTAGAGGTTACCAGAAGCGCATACCCTATCCCCCTGCGACAAAAGTCTCTGGTCGGACAGTGGTCCAGAGTAGATTGGCCATGAAAGGTGGCGTCCGCAGCCCCCCGCAAACCCATCCGTCTTTGACCCCGCCAAATCATAGACATGTCGATTCACACAGGACTAACATTATCACAGGACCTCTGCGTTCAGCAAAATATGGAAGGTCATTTGCAGTGGAATTTTTACTTGACAAAATACAGACATGGCCAATTCGCACAGGATTAAGATCACAGACAACCTCCGTAATTATTACAAATAACTAGAGGTCACCAGGTAATACTTAAACAGTGTGAGTAGGGCTACACTAGGTAATGTTATAAATATGGTTAAAAAGATATTTAAAAAAAGGTTAAAAAAGTAGTGTAATAAATAAGTTTAAAAGACACAGATGTATAGTTGTAAATATTTTGTTTTATTTTAAAGAGTTCAAGGTTTAAAGATGAAGTGGTATTCAAGAATAAGAGTAATACTGGTCGTTCATTGGTTAAGGTGGGTTGGATCACAGGTATGTGCAGGGTGCGATTTGTGAAAAAAGCAGATGGATTAAATCACCCTTTCCAATACCATGGATATAGCGCCACTCGAACAGGTATGCCAAACACTTCAATATCCAATGGAAAATAATCTCAAAATGAAATAGCACAACGTGTTGTCAACATAAAATACTGCGCTTTCAAGCCGGAGAGCGGAGTTCACTATGCGGCAAAACACAAACGCTCGTTCATTCCTCGGGAGTGTTTTAATCCGAATCCGATCTTTTTCCTAAACTTAAGTAGTCATTTTAGTGCCTAAACTTAACTGTCAGCGCCGCATGACGCTCACTGTTTGTGGCTAAACTCCACTATCACGGCCCCTGAAAGGACCGTCATCTGGCGGTGCCTGTAGCCGGCTCACAGTCACCTATTGGCGGCTAAACAACTGCTGCTGGTAGCCGGCGTCCCGGAGCTCTGTAGTGGCTAAATACAACCAGCAACTGCTGCTGGGATTTTATCGTTCTCTCGCACTATAGACTGTTCACGTTACAGGTAGGTATAATATGGTGTATTGGTGAAGTAGATGATCAATTTGAGGGGGTACATTTTTGATAAAAATATTTCAGCAGAGGCAGGGATATATAGACCAGAAAGGGGGAAATCCCACGCATTCCCCCCAGCAAAATCGCACCCTGGGTATGTGGAGAAGGTAAAAAAGGTAAGAAAGCAAAGATTGTGTAAAGTTTGTACAAATAAGTATGTAGTTGTTGTCTTAGATTATCTATTTGACAGTTTTCACCCCAATACTCAGTATACAATTTTCTGCAAGTAGCTGGAGATATTGCTACCCAAAGTTTGTCAAACAGTTGTTCATGTATGTTGCTAGCACACTAGCCAACGAAGTATATTTTGTTAGCATTCATTAGCAAAGGGAATTGACTCTTTGCCAATATAGCTAATCCAGCTAAAGCTAATGGCTTCAGTTCAGTGGGGTTATTTTTTTTAAAGTGAAAACACTGAGGCGCTACAAGCTACAAAGGCACCGCTTAGAGTCATTGGACGAGGCGGGAGAGACCATGCCAGTTTTGGACACCTGCTTGCCATCCCCTTCTTAATCAGAGACCAAGAGACTGGTAAAAGCTGCAGATTGGACTCTTAACCAAAGAATTCTTAACCACGGTACCACACTTTACTTTAGTGCTCTCTTTAGTGAAGTGGAAAAATAGCTGTGGACTTCCCCACTCCTAAGCATCGCGTCTAGCATGCAACGGTATATATATAAAAGCTTATGTACATAAAAGTTTTGAGGGAAAACTATGAGGTGCATTAGGGCAAGAAACAAGCTCTCAATTATCTGACATTTGCCGCTGGCAGGAGAGAGCTAAAGATGACATTTTTAAAAACACACACATACACACACTTTAAATCTTACATTTTATGTCAATTTTTAATGAATTTAGTGACCATTGTGCCATGTTTTATTCTCAACTGCAGAAACAAAATGTTATGAATTCACTACGGCTCTGATTCGCTCCTCTGACGGGCAGCTTCTGGTAGCAACTAGAGCTGTCAATCTTGCTCTATAATACCAATCCAATAATTTATTTTATTGTTTTCAATAGAACATACAACATATAACAACCTTTGTTGTCGGTCTGGCTCAGGTTAAACTCTTTGTGAAACATGAATGCCACAGAACGTTCTTTTATTATGCAGTTTGACAGTCAGTTATAACGGAAAAAAAACATACATTAGCTACTTTAACGTAGATTTTCTTTAGGGCTTTATTACGTGGTATCGGATCGGTGCATGAACTCCAGTACTTCCCGATACCAGCGTTTTAGGCAGTATCGGAGCCTATACCGATATCGGTATCGGAACATCTCTAGTTTAGAATATTAAAATTATATTCAAATATTTAATGCTCAAATTCAGCCTAGTCTTAATATTTCCTACACTAATCAGGCTTATGCATTGCTAACGCCACAATCAGCATGTGGTTGTTATATGTTCTGGCTACTAGAAGAGACTTATGGCTTCTTCGCTTTGTTTACATTTATTTTCCACCACGAGCATGCAGCGACAAACATAAATCAACAGATAACTCTGTAATGAGTTATCTAACAAGTGTAGTGAAACAGCTCTGTTGGCTAACGGTGCTCAGTTAGCACACTGACAGCATGTTAGAAAGCACAGAACTCTGCAATGTCATAAACGCCAGCTGTTAGTATTTTTGGCAACTAACTAACTTTGGCAAACTGTGCTGTCACTACTTTTTTAGCGGCTTATTAGCAACCTGTTTCTTGCAGATTGTTACGTTAATATTATTATAAGCTATTAGAAGTGAACCGCCTCGCAGTTTTCCTTGGATTGGGGTGGCACCTAAATCGTGGTTGCAGCTGCTGCTGTTGTCGCCTTGCTTGACGCCCTGCTTGGCCCTGCACTGCTATTACTATTATTACTAGTGATAATTCTATTATCTTTATTGGTACTATACATGGATTTCTCGGCAACGTCATCACTGCTTGCGCACGCAACCTGGGGGCAGAAAGAAGACGTGTTTTGTGTAACTAGTAGTTGTAGCAGCATAGCATAAGTCAAAATGCCAAGGAGTTGTTGCATGGTTATTTGTACAAACAGAGCCAGTGATGGGTGCCTGATGTTTAACATACCTAGGGGGAAGCATGCTTTTGCCAAAAAAACGGTGGAGGTTATGGCTTCAAGCCATAAGAAGGGCCGATTGCGGTCATATGCAAGAGTCAGGCTCCCATTGTATCAATCAGAAAAGTTGCAGCTTGTTCAGTTGCTCAGCTAAGTGATATCTACCTGTCAGGGCTGGAGTACTCGAGTCCGGACCATAGACAGTTAAAGGTCCGGACTCGAGATAAGCTACGCCAATGTTTTGCTAACATTAGCACTACAGCATTAGCCTAGCCTGCTAGCTAAATATTACGACTGCCTTCGGAGTTTCTTATATCTGCGTCCACGTTGTCAACATAAGACATGTGGCGTTAGTGCTCCTTTTGTACCATACTTTTATTGAATGAAATATTAAGCTTCGCTCCTACGAGATGGATGGGTTTTTATTACGTTACACACAAAGCTAACTGGCTATAGTTAGCCTGTACATATGCTAGCGGACATTAGCTAACGTTGCAGAGACAGCTGCAGTAGAGTTTCAGCAAGCTAACCACTACAGTGTTGGCGCCCTCTCGCCCACAATCAACCTCTGCTGCTAAAAACAGTCAACCTGCAGTGATGTTTTGAAATGGAGACACATATCGTAACTTTTCCCGGAAATCCTGGCCATTATTTTAAGGCATAAACCAACCATAAGGGTACACTCAGGGGTAACCCTGCTGTTAACATTGGCTGTTACATTAGCCTAAAACAATAATTATAGCAATACATATATATCACAGTAACACTACAAAATTAAAGACAGACAAACAGATCCAACTAAAATCACGTTTTATTGAGTCAGCAGTTATATACAAACAATAAGGAAGCTTCAATACTTCAGGTTGTTACAGTAGCGGACCAGCTCACCAATCTGGCTTTCTGCCCCTGGTATGCGCACGCACCCTGTAATGTTTGTAAACAGGAAACCCGTGTATAATTTCTACTGTTCATCATACCAACTGCTATAATTATTATGAATCATATTTCTCCATATCTGTGTATCGGTGTCTCTGTGTCCCAAACGGCAGCGGCAGATGGCGGCCCACAAAGAGTCAGGGTCTGTCCGAAGTTTCTGCCTGTTGAAAGGAATTTTTCCTCGCCACTGTAGCATTAAATGCTTGCTCTTTGGGAGGGGGGATTGTTGGGTCTTTGTAAATTACAGAGTGTGGTCTAGACCTAATCTATCTGTAAAGTGTCCTGAGATAACTCCTGCTGTGATTTGACACTATAAATAAAATGTTATTGAATTAATATATGAAGTCAAAGCTAACTCTCAGCTAACGTTAGCATTTGCTGTCTCCATGAAGCTCCCAGCTGAGCTGCTATAACTCGCTACGCAGTTCAGAAACAACAAGCTTATTAATGATAAGCATTCAATTATTATTATTATTATTTCTTCAGCCTGTCACTCCCTCTCTCCTACTTGATCTCTACCGTAGCTCCGTGCCCTAAGATCTCACAATGTCTTGTGTTGCTCACTTCTAAATTATTGTTCATCAGACGTGACAAAAGCATTTCATTTTCACATGCGGGTAGGCCAGGGCGAGATTTGCTTATTTATAAAAAATAAACATTTGAATAGTAATTTCAGCTTTCAATTCGTATTGTTTTTTTTACTATTCCAAGTCACATTGCAGATAAAGTGGTAAGACAAAAATTGAGCCGAGAATATAGAATGGGGAAAAACACCTTCCACTTCGTATCATGATGCATCTTTTGAAGAATTTCAGATTTGCAGTAATGCGTGACATTTTTTTTTTGTATTTTGGCAACTGGAACCCATTGCTGCTTTTCAAGTAAACTGGGTTACCATTTACTCCAAAAAGGTAGTCATGCTGGTATTTGCTTGTAATGGTTGGTCTATTGTATTGTATTGAATTCTATTCTAGTCTATCCTGTGGTTGACAGGTGTCTTGTTTGGTGACCTGACAATGGTTCTCACTAATGGAGTCTCTCTCTGAGTGTCACCACACACACACACACACACACACACACACAGAGTGCTGCAGAGACGACAAGACTTTTGATTGCACTTCAGTGCTCTGCTGGTATTGCCAAATTGCCACCTTTACCCCCCTCCCCACTTGTCTTTACCTCCCTCTATCTCCTCCTCAGTGTTCGTGTCCTCCAAAACAAAACATGGGCGAAGGACAGAAAAGGACACAGCCGAAAAAAACAACATAAGGGTCAAAACACGACAGCATTTCAGGACCTGACAATTTCATGGTGCTAAAGCCCACTGAAAACCCTACAGCATGCCAAGACAACGGAGAGTAAATCTGTAGTTCAATCATGCAAATGTTTTTAAGTTAATTTGGTCCCCTTTTAGACACTCCATACCTGTCATTTAGAATCAAATGGCAAAGTAACCAGCACGTTTTAATATGCAGAGTTGCATTACATTGTTACTGAACACTAAGCAACTACATTTTGTATTAAAGCACCCATACTATGCTCATTTTCAGGTTCATAATTGTATTTTAAGGTTGTACCAGAATAGGTTTACATGGTTTAATTTTCAAAAAAACACCATATTTTTGTTGTACTGCACAGCTCTCTCTCACTGCTGCAGATCCTCTTTTCAGCTGGTCTCTGTTTTAGCTACAGAGTGAGACCTCTTTTCTTCTGTACTATCTTTGATTGCACTCGCACATGCGCAGTAGCTCAGATGTAGATCATGTCAGCTAGCTAGCTCCATAGACAGTAAAAGAAAGGCTGTTTCACCAACTTCAGTCAGTTACAAGGCAGGATTAGCTGGGAGACTTCTAAATGAGGGCGCACATGGAAGTAGTTCTTTTGTAGATTATGGTGAACTGGTGTGTGTTGTAGCAGTGCTTTGCTATTGAGAACGAGGTAGCATGCTAGCTAATGCTAATGCTAACGCTACAAGCTAATGGTTGCGGTTAGCCAGCTCGTTTCGGCTTGTGACGTCACAAGCCGTGCCGATTTTGAACAGCTCACCCGGAGACTGAAGGCAGGACACATTCAGAAACCGTATCTCACTCAAAACAGCATGGATGGATTTTTTTCAAAGTTTGTATGCGTGTGGAAGCACCAGAGACACAAAAGAACACCCCAAATCCCAGAAAAAGTGATTTTTTCATAATATGGGCACTTTAAGTTCTGTTGACCATTTCACTCTAATGTACTCAGAGTCCATGATTTACCAACAGGTTCTCACTCCCATCTTGGACGGTATGGACAGTTTTGAAAGCGCTATGTGTATTAGTTTAATCAGATAAGATGATCTGAAAAATGAGAAGAGCCTTCCCTGTGTGCCCTGCTGACTTCAGTTGTTTGCTTGCTTTCCTCACTACCTTTTTCCTTTCTGGTGGACTAATTCGCTTAAACTGAATAGCCAAGCAAAAAAAAAAAAAAAAGGGCAGACGAACCCCTTGGTGTGTCAGGGCCTTTAGATTTTGTGTACAAGCAGAAAATGTTCCCTGCTTTTTGCACTAGAGTAAAGATCATAGGGTCACCAGAACATTAGGAGTCCTGCACTGGGGACCATGAAAAACTGCCATGGAATCAACAATGGAAAACTTTACAATGTGTAATGTGAAAGGTGTCGTTCATAGTGACAAACCCCACAGAAAATGATCACCAGCATTTCTGTATCTTAAGGCACATTGTTTTAGACAGAAACGATCTGAAGAGAAAACGCAAAAGTGGCGTTGCGTTCTCACTTTTTGTTCCGCGTTTAAACAAGCGTTATGGGGGTGGAAATCTACATGCATATGGTGACGCAAAAGTGTGTGAAATGCGATCCACCAAGTCCGCCCGCCTGCGTAGAACCTGTCTCCCTCTCCTCTTCCTCTCTCCCTCTCCTCTCCCTAGTAAAACAACAAAAGCTGACAATTTTGTCTGGACACACGAGGAGGTGGAGTTATTGCTCCAAACAATGCACACGCAGACACACATGCGGCGCACGCACACGCACACACACAGTGCGTTTTTACCCAATAGACGGGAACGTGAGGTGGAGCGTTTTTAAGATTTCCACTCTGGAGGGTGGTTTCACTTTTTTTGCGTTTTTTAGCCCCAAAAATGCCGTCACCATCTAAACGAAAGGCACATCTGATAAAATGTTTTGTCGTTTTCACCCGCGAGCGTAGTCATGTAAACAGGGCCTTAGATTATTAACTCTTGTTGCTCCTATCAACCTTGTTTCTAGCTGTAGCAGGCAGCTGTGGTCAGTGAAAACAGCTATGATAAATGACACTGTACACTTCATTCCCAGCACCAAACACAGACGTACAAACTTAGCAAATAGCTGGTGAAGGTGGTGGCACTTACCAGCTAAAGAGCCAGACATTTTCCTTTGTGGTGAACAAACCTGAGCAAAATGAGAGTACAGATTGCACTTATTTGTTAGGTGACCAGACACAACACTTGATGTCAATCGACACATGATTGCCAATGTTGCTCTGTATCTACTAGATGTGCACATCAGCAACTCTTTGCTTACTCGTTGTAATTAAAAGGTGATAATATACCAGGTTCTCCAATTTGACCTGACAGTGGTGCTACAGAAAAGGTCAAAGGGTAACGATAATAATTAAGGGCATGCATACCAAATTTTATGACAAGGACGGACGTCGTTAGTTAGATGCCTTGCTCTTTACCGAAGTAACGAAGATCACCATTCTTTGGGAGCTTTCACATCCCACCTGTATGTGTTAGTTCATGTATTGTTAGAAGCCCTATTTGCACGGAATTAGTATAATCTGGGGACCTCATGTGATTTAGAAATTCCTCCCCCCCACATTTGAGTTTTGTGTGCCGCATTTGCGGCCAGGGTGGGTGGGGCCGCCGCACCATACTTGGGTCGGGGTCCGTATCTTTTGCGCGTCGACTACATAGTTCATTAAATGTTACATATTTCACAATTATATTTAAATCACTCTGCGGTGGCAGTAATTTGCTCCGGTTTTGTTGTCTGTTTGTTGTACTTCCTGTACATCTCACAAGTCAGTTTTGTCTTTGAAACATCAGCTGAGAATGTGTTGAGCCAAAAGATGGAAGCCAGTTTCCCAGTCCCGGCTGCTGAAAAACATCCCCACAGAATGATGCTGCCACCACCATGTTTCACTGTGGGGATGGTGTTCTTTGGGTGATGTGATGTGTTGGGTTTGCGCCAGACATAGCGTTTTCTTTGATGGCCGAAAAGTTCAATTTTAGTCTCATCAGACCAGAGCACCTTCCTCTCCCACATGCCTTTTCACAAACTCAAAACATGCCATTTTGTTTTTTGCTGAAAGTAATGGCTTTCTTCTGGCCACTCTGCCATAAATCCCAACTCTATGGAGTGTACGGCTTATTGTCGTCCTATGTACAGCTACTCCAGTCTCTGCTGTGGAACTCTGCAGCTCCTCCAGGGTTACCTTAGGTCTCTGTGCTGCCTCTCTGATTAATGCCCTCCTTACCCGGTCCGTGAGTTTTGATGGGCGGCCGTCTCTTGGCAGGTTTGCTGTTATGCCATGTTCTTTCCATTTGGTTATGATAGATTTGATGGTGCTCCTGGGGATCATCAACGATTTGGATATTTTTTTATTACCTAACCCTGACTTGTACTTCTCAACAACATTGTCCCTTACTTGTTTGGAGAGTTCCTTCGTCTTCATGGCAGTGTTTGGTTAGTGGTGCCTCTTGCTTAGGTGTTGCAGCCTCTGGGGCCTTTCAAAAAAAGGTGTGTATATGTAATGACAGATCATGTGACACTTAGATTGCACACAGGTGGACATCATTTCACTAATTATGTGACTTTTGAAGGTAATTGGTTGCACCAGAGCTTTTTATGGCTTCTAAACGCACATGCCAATTTTCAGTTTTTTATTTCTAAAAAATAGTTTTATAGTTTTTCTCATTTCACTTCACCAACTTAGACTATTGTGTTCTGATCCATCACATAACATTCTGATTAAAAAAACATTGAACTAAAGGCTGTAATGCAACAAAATAGGTAAAAAGCCAAGGGGGGTGAATACTTTTGCAAGGCACTGTATATCACATTAGCTTTACAATCTGAGTACTCAAATGGAAACGTGAAGTCAGCAAAACCCCTTTATTACATCAGCAGTGAAAAGTATGGAATACAGAACATAGAAATGATGGAGATAGAGGCAGAAAGACAGAGATGGCAAACGGAATAGGGTATTAGAGGGGAGGAGGAAGCACAGAAACCGTGAGTGAGAGGTATGGATTATAGATTTCCAAAAGAGGAAAATATATATATTACTGAAGCCCAGCTGTGCTGCAGCTACAACTTGCTGAGTTAACGCATACAGAATCTAAAATTCATCTATCATCAGGGCTGGACTGGCCATCTGGCATACCGGGCATTTTCCCGGTGGGCCGACGCACTTTTGGGCCGGATCGCCGATATAAATAGGCCTTTTTTTATTTATTTATTTATTTATTTTGGCCGCGCCGGCCCATAAGGAACGCACAGCAGCCAATTGGTTAATTTTCTTTATTGGCACTGGCCTGACCCAATCAAATCCAGGAACCCCTTTCCCACTCCGGTCCAAATTTACAAATCCCACTATGGCCACGCCTCCCGGCCCTGAGACACAAGCTGTAGTTATGCTGGAAGTTTAGCATCCACGTTAAAATGGAAAAAACGACCACCAAAGCGCAAGGGAGGTACAGAGAAATTACGGGAGAAAAAGATTAAGAATCTACAGGCGGATTCCTCAAAATGTGCCAACATTTCGGACATGTTTGGGGCTGTAGTAGCTGCTCCAACATCAGCATTACCTGAAGCCGAGGAGGAGCGAGTGAGGAAAAGATGGAAGAGAGAGTAGTTGACGATGTGGTAAGGAGTAGGCAAATTAACAGGGACTCTCAGAAAGGGAGGGAGGCTGTGTGTGTGTGTGTGTGTGTGTGTGTGTGTGTGTATGTAATGCAATATGTGTGCCTCACGTCATAACGACAACAATCAGTTAAAGTTAGTGGCTGTCAGGTAACCTAACTGCTTAAGCTTACATTGAAAATGCTAGCGGTCGGCCTGTTGGGTAGCTGAAAAGTCTGTGTGATCTATAAAATCAGTGTTGAGACACTCTCTTATCTCGCTTTATTGTAGCTTTTGGGGAGGGTTATGGTTATTGTATTTAGCAGACCTTTTTACAATAGTTAAAATTAACAGTAAACAGTTTTTTAAAGTTGCTAAGCCAATATTAAGCAAATTAGTAATAATACCAATAATGGCAATACAATATCAAATAATATCAATAATAAAAAATAATAAAAATACCATAAATATACAATACCTACTCAAAACTCTAAGAATTAATTAATTATTTAAGGGTAAGATCAACAGATAAGTTTTGAGACCCCTCTTGAAGGATCCAAAACTAAACGCAGAACACTAGGCAACTCATATCATAGAATGCACGCATATTTTAAGAGGACTGTCAGGGTGGGTGTTGGCCGCCTGGGCCAAAAATGCCAGGGCCGATTTTTTGTCCCAGTCCAGCCCTGTCTATCGTCATCATCTAACTAGTCAGTGGATTCCAGTCCAGTACCATGGACCACCATCTACAACCTCTGCTCTTTCCATCTCTCTGGATTGGTCTAAACGTTGTCCAATTTGTCGTATTATATGGATTTGGATTATGTGTCTTCGATTCTGTTCTTCATCCTGCCATCAGAGAGAAATGCTGCCAACATGTGCCTCGCTATGAATGTGTACGTGTACCTGTGTATGTGTGTGTGTGTGTGTTTAAACTAAGCTCCATTTAGATCATCATGTGCTGAGTCAGCCCTGAGCCAGCAGAACAACATACACACACACACACAAACACACACACGAAAAACTGAATTTTAGAAAAAAGAGTTTGGAAAATGCGATTTTTCAGGACTGGAAATAGATTTTACACAATCCATAACATACATCTTATGTCATTTAATCATTTTTAAAATCTAAAATAATATTGACATTACCTAAAGCAAGTTTACCATTTTATGGTGAGAGACACAGACACACACAGACACACACAGACACACACACACACACACACACACACACACACACACACACACACACAAAACAAAAAAGTTGAAGTTGGACAACTGTGTAAAACTTTACAACCAAAGACAACATGTTTGGACATTCCAATATCGTATTAGTATTCCTTCAATGCGTATTGCTGGTATGAGACAGGATGTGAATATCGGCCTCCTGTGTCAAAAGCAAAACAGGAGTTTACTTTTAAAATACTACTGATTACTGTTTATCAGGGTTCCACTAGTCTGGCATAGCTAGACTTTTTACATTTTGGCAAAACGCCTGGTTTTAGTGGCTGGCGAAATTTTTCAAGTTTATTTATGCCTCGGGTCTAGAGTGTTACGTACTGCTCACAATACATACACACTGCCACTTGTGGCGTTTTGCTATACACCAAGGTAGGTGAAAAAGTATAAACCAGAAAGTCCTATTTAAAAACTTCTTAGATGACAATATACTGCGCGCACACACACACACACACACACACACACACACACACACACACACACACACACACACACGGGAATGGCACTCCTGTCAAAGCTGCGGGGACATCATTTCCCAGCATTCTGTGCAGCAGACATCACATGGGAGCGCCCCTAATGCCATGGTCGCACTGTAGCCTAGATGAAGCTGTAGACAGCACTGATATTGTAGTTTGTGAAAGGCTGACAGGGCGGATTTTTGAGTGACGGGAGAAACGGCAACCTGATCCTGATGGCTTGTAACAAACTGAAAGAGTTCATCATGACTGGCCCCCAGGGGAGAAGAGATATTGCGGCTATAGAACTTCGAGGATCTTTAGATGCTGGTCAATTGTTGTTTTTTAAACGATGGAGGATTTTTTACCTGCGAGGCAATAGCTACAGCTCATAACGCAGCCCGCTTCGGGCCTTTCTTCTAACCCTTCTTCATCATTTAAGTTTCGAGGATGCAATCATCTTATAGCTGAATCCATCATCCTGCTCAATAAGAGAAACAAGCGCAGGGATGGTAAGTGTGAACAGCCAGTAGCCTATAGCTTCTATTACCTTGTCTGCAAAGCGTTGCCAACAGCAGCAGCAGGAATTTTAAACTCTGGATTTGTGAGGACTATGGTTAACTGCTCCTCAGATCTCTGCAGGGTAAATCCAGACAGCTAGCTAGACTATCTGTCCAATCTGAGTTTTCTGTTGCACGACTAAAACTACTTTTAAACGTACACGTTCCACCAAAACAAGTTCCTTCCAGAGGCTATTTTGCAGAGGCAGTGTGGCTCCATGCAGAGCTTAGCACCGCCCAAGACGATTGTGATTGGTTTAAAGAAATGCCAATAAACCAGAGCACATTTTTCTCCCATCCAGGAATGCTGTGTGGACTAACCAGACCTTCCTCCGCAGCGCTGCGGAGGAGGTTCTGGCAATGCGAGACTAGTGTAGCAGGGATCAGTGAGGAGGGAGTCATATTTAAAAGGACCAACTTGATGTGAGAATGACTGTGTGTCTGATAGGAATGATAATTCAATCAGCGGGCGTTTGACTTCCTGCATCAACTAACACATTTAAAATGTTTCTGGAGTGGGACTTTAATGTTTCCTGTAAGAAAATGAAAACAAATAATTTAATGTTGTTCATATATATTATTAATATATATATATATATATTATTAATATATATATATATATTATTAATATACTATATATATATATATATTATTAATATATATATATATATATATATATATATATATATAATTAATATATATATATATATTATTAGGGCTGTCAATTGATTAAAAGATGTAATCTAATTAATTACATACTCTGTGATTAATTAATCGAAATTAATCGCATAAAAAAAAGAAAAGAAAAAAAAATGGTACTAAACAACAGTTGGTGACATTAAAGAGCAGCTTGTTTATTGCTAAGGCCATATGGTCAAAATTAAATGATTTAATAATAATGTATAACAATAACTAATTTCAGTAGTAAATTGCTGTTGAACTATCAGATGGGAAAAGGACATTTACAATAACTTCAAATGCACCACGAGAATGTAGTTTACCAGTTTCAGTGTTGTTTCTCCGACAGCAGCTGCAGATTGTTACATCCCGGTGTTGAATCCTCTACAGTAAAACACAGTCACACTTTACACCGTTTAGCGTTAGCTGTCAGCATTTTAACCGTGTTTAATCCAGCTACTAGCTAGCGGTAGGCTAACGTTAGCTGCTGTCGAGTATAGTGTTAACTGGCATCACGTGCAGCGATGTTTGTGTTTCAGAGCATCAGAGAGAAGCGCAGACATATCAGTGGTACCAGATTTCGGTAGCCAGGGTTGGCAGGAAGAAGATTTTTACAAGTAAATGTTCCAATTAATGATCCAGGCAGCACATTCTCGTCTCCCTCCTTCATTTTAGAGTTGAATGGTGGCTAGAACGGCTCCGGGTCAAACGTCAATATGGAATGGATTAATCTGCGTTATTTTTTTTTAACGTGTTATTTGTTCTCAGATTAATTAATCGAAATTAACGCGTTATTTTAACAGCCCTAATTAGTATCTGTATATTATTTGTATGTTGCAATGTATATAATATACCTGCTACAACAAGGCCATCACATTACTTAAAATAAATTATCAATGGCCAATTGTCCAACATTTCAGCTATACAAGACGATATTCACCACTAAATATTTGGTCCGTCTCTGGATATTGGCTGTCTCACACTGTGGCCTTTACTTAGCTCATCACAGTGTGTGTCGACATATCTTTAGACAAACACACTCCTAATAACGCTCTCTCTCTCTCTGTCTTATTCTCTCTCTGTTTAAGTCTTGCCCTGTCTCTCCAGTAGTGGATTTCTACACCACACTGTTCAAACAAGCACTGAAAGAAGCCGACCACTACAGTGAAGACTAACCAGTTTTAAAGGAACACTTGTGCAAGCGTGCACACACACATATATATATAGTAACAGTATTTGTTTGTAATAAAACAACAATACATGTCTCAAAAGTAGTAGTGGAGTAAGACAGTCCTAAGTTCACTGTCCCCTGCCACTGATCATGTGTTAAGAGCTCGGGAGACATTTAAATGTATGCAATATTGACAATCTTTACAGATAGCTCTTTTCTCTTTCTTTTCAATCGATTGGTCGTTAAATGAATGCATAGGCCAGTCCAGTTTGCCTTTCTCATCTTGCTGTTGGGGGGTATGAGCAAGATGGCATTGAGGGTGCATGGCCCAGGGCAACTAGCCTTTTAGTATTTGGATGTGCCTGAAGTTGAATTGTAATGATGAATTAATGCCTTTTTGCATTGTTTTTTAAACCTGTAGCTCTGCACTGTGCACTACACGGTCCGGGCTTCCGTGAGAGATCAGCGGGTCAAAAAAGCCGCAGGAGCCCAGTCAGCCAGCAATGGACATGAACAGGAAGAGAAGGAGTCCTACATCCCCCTGAAGGGGTTCAATTCGCAATAATGGCCGCTCTACTTTACCCCTTACATCGGGTTACTTCCACGTTTTTTAAGCCAAGGACCCCTTAAGTGAAAGAGATGGAGCAGGGACCCCCTACTACATATATTGTATAAAATGAAGTTGCATATTAAACTGAGCCTACAATAACATGTAGGGCGACCTCAAGTCTTTATACATACCTTTTGGCATGAAATGGCTGTCATAGGTGTGTGTCTGATAGGAATGATAATCACGTTTGACTTCCGTGTCCTGCATCAACTAATGCTAAGCTTAATCTTACAATGAATATATTACATACACATGTATTACATATACATACACACATATATACATAATACATACTTTAAAATGTTTCTGGAGTGGGACTTTAATGTTTCCTGTCAGAAAATAAAAACAAAGAAATCAATGTTGTTTATATATATTATTAATATATATATATATATTATTATCTGTATGCTATTTATATGTTGCAATGTATACAATATACCTGCTACAACAAGGCCATCCCATTACTTAAAATAAATTATCAATGGCCAATTGTCCAACATTTCAGCTATTCAAGACGATATTCACCACTAAATATTTGGTCCGTCTCTGGATATTGGCTGTCTCACACTGTGGCCTTTACTTAGCTCATCACAGTGTGTGTCGACATATCTTTAGACAAACACACTCCTAATAACGCTCTCTCTCTCTCTGTCTTATTCTCTCTCTGTTTAAGTCTTGCCCTGTCTCTCCAATAGTGGATTTCTACACCACACTGTTCAAACAAGCACTGAAAGAAGCCGAGCACTACAGGGAAGACCCCCAAGACTGAGCCTACAATAACGTGTAGGGCGACCTAAAGCCTTTATACATACCTTTTTAGTACATAGAATACTACGCTAATGAAATTAATTGTTGGCATGATTTTATATATCATGTTTTAATGTTAAAAATATGCACAGCATAGTGAATCCTTAGGATTAACTGTAATCTGTGGATGGCTACCTTAGAGACCACCTTACCTATAGGCCAGTTAGCCTATTACGGTTACGTTACCAAGCGTAAGCATGGACGCCTGGCCAATAGTAGCGTGTGAATGCTATTGAAGGGCGGGCCTTTCCCTGAAGTTGCGTGGGTTCCACAATAACGCATCCAGGACCCCCTGTTGAAGAACTCGGCCTTAAATATTTGATCAGATATTGCTCAAGTTTCTGAAGAAATAAAGGATTCACTTTAGACGGTCTCTGACTAACGTTAATGGAATAAATGACCAAAAAACTCCATATTCTTAAATTACGTTATATTGTCTCTCTCTCTCTCTCTCTCTCTCTCTCTCTATATATATATATATATATATATATATATATATATATGTCTCTCCGACCTCATTTCAGCCAACGCTAATTAGCATTTGACAGACAAACACACGTTTAACATAGAGGGTAGTTCAACGGACGGAAATAACAGCAACATTGATCCATCATAAAACACAGCGATAACAGTATAATGTGCATGTAACATAGTTAAATTGACTTGACAAGGGAATACCGCAGCACCTTTTCTCTGTTTTCTCTGGCCATGTACTGTAGCAGTAAAATACTTCTTCAGGTTGACATAAAAGTCCTCATATTGATATATCCTTTCTCTGGTCTTTATTTGCATATTTGGTATTGCGGTAATCTAAAATTAAGTTACATTACTTCCGTATTATGATACATGGATAAGGTTACTGACTACATTTATCAACTGGTAATTAGTACTACATTGGGAATAGCAAAAGTAACTATGGAAGGCATAACTATAACTACTGCACTAATACACATTCTTGTGCTTTGGACATTGGCTGTTGTCTTGATTCAATGGGGCTTTTGAAAGTGAATAAGACAGCAAACTGATGGACAGTCAACAAAGGAAGAGAGAAAGAATGGGAGGAGGACAAAGAGAACAACAGCATGACAAATTGCTTTCCTCGTGGCTGCCCTCTCAGGTTATATATGTTGGCTCCTCTCCTCTCACTTTTACTTATTCTCCTCTCATTGTCCCCCTGTCATTCGTGACTCTTAACTATACTATCAAAGTGTTTTACTAGTCTGTTACAGATGCAGTGTGTCTTTTGATAAATTAAAGGTGCTTTTTTAAATTGGTCAGATCACTGACTACAATATACTTTGAACCACAGCCAGCTACAGTATTCTTCTGTAAAGAAAATAAAATGTATAATCTCAGAATACAATATGACACAAAAAGCAATGAAAGATGTCATAAAGCAAGTCTCTGCAGGCTTGACAGTTTTCTTCAGAAACCCACTGAAATACAACAAAGTGGGAAGAAAAAACTGTGCCAAACAACTCCATTCATCATAATGGAATGCTATTTGCATTGACTGTGCTTGTGAACCGTGATCCAAGCACAAAGAGCAAATTGTAAGGTTGGTGGACAAAATTAAAATAATTCAGTTCATGCATGAAGTTCCGTGAACAAAATAAAAGTGGGACTTGAACCACTGACTTTAAAATTAAACAGACATAGCAACCATGAGGTCAGTGGTCACTGCACAGGTATAGTGTTAGGAGGCATGACAAAGGTAAGAGGTGTTAAAGGGTAACTACCGTTTTTTTCAACCTGGACCCTATTTTGCTATGTTTTTGTGACTGATGGGAACAACAATCTTTGACATTGGTCCAGTAATAGGCAGGGGCGAAACAAGCTACGATGTAAGCTAATGGTAAGCCTGGTCCTACCAGACTGGTACATTTCATTTGTCCAGAGAGTCTGGCCACTCTCCATTGACAAGTGTTAACTTTCTTGAAGGTGGGTACTCTGTTGAAGTTTAAAACTATTGGATCTGCCCAGAGCCACTCTGGATCTGCCATAACCAATTGCTAATGTTTCGTCGTGACGTCGCCATAGCATCGCTAGCGTTATCCTTAGCCAACTCCTTCACCACTAACGGAGTGAGCTGGAAAATCTAACTTTTCCCGGAACCCCGTGGGGAGGAGGGCCACAACATCATGGCCACCAACAAAACTCAGCAAAGATTGTTCTTGCTCGGGATTTAACTTCTGGATATTTGGCAGCGTTGCTACAACGGACCGAATGGCTTCGCTCACATCTTTCTCCGCCGCCATTACGGAACAACAACTCAAACTAGCGCATGACCTCAACGTCATCATTCTCAGCCACTCCCTCTGTTCGCTGATTGGACCGCCAAAGATTTGGCCGGAGAAAACCCAAGAATATACCAATGAAAATTGAGTGAAAGTACATAGGAGGGCGGAGCCAGGCTACAAGTGTCCAGCTTTTATTTACCTTCACAAAAGTGCTTGTTTTGCCACTGACCAGCCCAGATTATTATTCTAAGTGTCTGACATTATGGAAAGGATCCCTTCAGAGATAGACCTTTAAAACCTCTTTGAGACCTTTCTGTTTAACCAGAACCCACCAGACTCCATTTAAAAAAGCAATCCTTTTAGCTTGTATAGAGTCAACATATTTTCACATGTAAATCAGTAAACTATGTGTTTATTTCAACCAAAAGTAGATTAGAGTTGTGATGGTTGGAAAAGTGGAAAGACGACCCAACATGGCTTTTCACAGTTTTATTTTCTTTCTGTCGACTTTGAATGAAGTGGATTTTACGATGCTAAAATTACTGTCTAGTCTAGTGAGTCTAGTGGGTTTATGCGAACGCAATTTCGCGGATGTTTTTATGTTTAAAAAAAGGATCTTACTCTTTAACAATAAGGTCGACCTTACAGGATTAGGCAAGCTAATTAAATTGCTCTCAATCAATTTCATTTTTATATTTTATTATATAAATGTTTACTGTTTAATCTACTAATTACAAAGTGAGTGGTCAATATATAGTGGGCATTTGATATTGATAAGTAATCAGAGTGATTACAGTATAAGATATTTAGAATTTGTTGAATTTATTTTTAAATATACTTTCTGACATATTTAATAAAGGTTTAGGGATTTCAGAAAAGCCATCCCATAAGATCACAGATTTTACATCAAATAGGTGACTTAAGAATTGTTAGTAGATACCAAAGGAACTTATGCTCAGAGATTTGTAGTTTCCTTTGCAAACTGGACCCTATTTTAATTTTTTTTAAATTCTTGTCTTTAATTTTTTAGGTTGAGGAGTTTTAAATAGGTAAAATCTTGGTGATGCAAATTGGCAGCTCTGCTGTTTCTGAGCATACTTTTGTCCGTCTGGCTGTTTTCAAGTTTATGAAAAGAAAAAGACCGGAAGAGGAAAGGTGAGAGAAACTTAATGGGGGAATGTTTTCTTTTCCTTTTGTTGCCACATTTCACCTTGGAAATGCATTTCTCCTTGAACAAAGGCTCATCCGTTTTGAAACCTCATTTGTCACCTCCAACTGAAGGCAAAGCTGTGGCAAAGGTTGGAAGGAGTATTTTTTCGAAATTGACTACCTCAAAATTCCTTCTCCCTAAGCCGACGTTAATAGTGATGTAACACACTCAGCCATAACAAACTCCTTCACTGGAGGTTTTAGCAATACAATTCAGATCTCTATCTCTAGAAATGTGGTATGACTCAATCAGTAAAGCTTAATCAAAACCTGTATATTTTGCATTGAATATGTAAATGAAGGCTGGCCAAAGACAAGCCACCACTGCCTGACCATGGCCAGGCTTGTTCCAGAGGCATTAGAATGGAGCATAAGGTGAGAGAAACAGGTTGGTATATTTCTTTTAAGTACATAAAGTAAACAGTTTATAACGGTTATATTCAAGAGTACATTTTTGGTAAGCATTACTCCATTCATTTTGTCCTATTTATTTAAACTAAGGTAGTTTTCATAATCTTTCCTCAGCTGTTTCAACACTAAGCCATTTCAGAATTGTGGTGTGATAAGGCAACAATCAATCTGCTTATTTTGGGCAGCATTGTCATTAAGGGGTTGATAGTAAGTAAGGGATAATGTAGAGCTCTTCATTATCCAGCTTATTACACAGCTTATTACAAGGCTACTCATACTGAAGTTACCCACCGTTGAGGCCTGTGTCCCTGTCGAAGTGGTTGACTTATAACGCTGATGAGCAAGGCTCTCTGGTGGAAGCCAGGTCGCTCCGGTGAGTAAGCTAACCATGGAGCTAACTAATGCTCTGTTTGTCTGTGAAGGTTCTCAGTCATCCAGGTCATGGTAGGTCTCTGTCATAAGCTAAGGCAACTGGACTTGCTAGAAATCCCTTGAAAACGTTTCGCCTCTTATCCAAGAGACTTTAGCAGTTGGTTTTTGCGCTCGCTGCCATCTTGCCAGTCAAAAAGACTCAATCTCCGAATGCGAATGAACAGACTCCATAGGATGAAATGTCATTCTTATATGAGGCTTCTTTTTCAACTACAAGGTCAATATTGTTTTTCATTAATGACAAACCAATGCATTTATATGGAACTAAGCATTAGGAGCTTTCCATCTATACTCTCCTCCCTGTTACGTTGCATTCAGAGATCAACTCTTTTTGACTGAAAAGATGGCGGCGAGCGGAACCAACCACCAACGCGTACCTCCTATGGCGCCATTTTGATGCTAACAAGCACTCATCCCCGTTAGCATCCCATTGACTGTCATTCATTTTGACAGCAAATAACTTTACATCTGAAGCGTTTAAAGACTTTATTTGTCCATTGTATATTTCTCAAGAAACACGACAATGTATAAAAGGCCTCGTTACCTTGTACCTCACGTTATGGCTCCGTAGCAGACGTTTTTGTAAAAATAGGCTAGCGATTGTGTCATAACCACGCGACTTACTGTCGCATAGTAGAGGAATTACCGTTTAGTACAGGAGAAGTTTGCAGGCAGTTTTGACTCACATTAGCTGTTTAAGTTTAATTACTAATGTTAACTAACATTTTAGTCAGCAATAATTAGCCTGTGTCCATGTTATCTCCTTACATATACCTACGCTCTCCGTCTCTGCAGTATTCGGAATGATTGAGATTTCTCTTGGCACAGCTACCAGAAGACTTACAACTTTCAGACAGGTTGCTCACGTCACATCTGCGTCGTCTCTCTCAGTTGGAGGCTGCGCAGTAACGCTCAGCGCTCACCGGAAAAGTGCTTCTAATATCCTTCACTGGTCTCCGTCCAGAACAACGGGATCTGTTGGTCCATTCTATATACAGTCTATGGGGAAAACCAACTGCTAAAGTGAGTTCAAAACCTTTTTTAGTAAACTATGTGTACACTCAATGTTGGAGTTCATGTGTAGAGCCCCTGGTGATACTTCGAGCAAAGTTTCATGTTGTGTCGAGCATTCTTAGTGTTTTAAAAATAGCTATTTTGATGCTATCATAGTAGTGCCCATTGCACTCCCATTCAAAAGGCCATTTGACAGTTCAGCAGGAGCTCAGCAGGCTAACGTGACAGCGGCCAGCGCTGCCTTGCCGCACGCCCCGGCGTGTCCTCCTTCATAGACCCCGGCTTGCTGTGAGCTAGCTGGATCTCCATCACGGCCCGGGAGCCCGCGACGCTCCATACCCGCGCAAAGTCACCGTTTCTGGGTTACTGGACTACAAAATGCAGAGGCCCTGACGGAGCTCCAGAGCCTGCAGCTAGCCGCGATCTTTATCCGTAGGATTGATGGGACACCAGCAGCTAACGAAACCCCTCAAATTCACAGAAATGCATTAAATTTAAAATCGGACACAAGTGTTAGCTTTGTAAGACCTTAGGGTAGCTGTTATATAAGTGGAATGACAAAATTCAAACTGTAAATATACTATAGTTATGCCGGCAGCCGACCAGCTCCGCGGAGCCCCGGTTGTCCAGTTACCCAGAAACGGTGACGTTCTCCTGGGTATGGAGCGCAGCGGGGCTGCCGCTATCTCGTCAGACTGTGTGGACCTCCTGAAATCCGACACGTCTTACCAAATTTGCAATTATCCATCAATTTTCGTTGCAGTGTCTGAAATATGAGACCTGCTGTGTCATCTCCAATGTATTTGTATGTGGTTCGCTCAAACCAATCAGCGCACAGCTCATCTAAATATTCATGAGCATACCATATTTGGAAGAAATGCTCTTGTTCCAAATAGAGCCATATTCACAGGGTAGTTAAGGGTCCATAAAATAGCATTCAGGCAATTTTCAGCCCAACCAATGTTACATACCCTATTAGGAGACCTTAAGGAACAGTGTGGAATACCCTATATAATCATTCTATCACCCCTTTAATATGAATATCTGACATTGAAACAATATCAATATGAAGAAAATACAGAAATCCATAATAGGTGTCCTTTAATTTTTTTTGAAATGATACAGTGGAGTAAAATAGTACAATGGAACAATTTTTGTAAAAAGCCATTATAGGGGCATCTTAGGGATTTCTACAATTCACTGTACACCAGAGGTTGTTGGATAAAAATAAATAAAGGAAAAAAGTAGAAATAACACTAAAACCAACCGTCATTTACACTACGCTCTCTCAGCAAATTTGGACATCTGACAGCGGGCACTGTGGCATTTGCATCATGTCAACACTGGTGATACTGATGTATTTACTCATTGTATTTGACAACCACTCCTTTAAACAAGCATAAGTAATAGTCAAGCATCACTTTATTTTTCTTTCGTGTGAAATTGTTTCTCAAACACAAACAACAGCAGGCCTATATCACACTTTGGCCAAAGGAAAAACAAGATATTTATTTTTGAATCATGGTGGGCTCATTCCTAGGTACTGCCCTTCTTTGTATTGTACTTATTTTTTCTTTATTTCTTTTCCCTCTCTCTTTTCTCTTCTTTTTTAATTTGCTTTCTATCTTTCTTGCATTCTGTTTTATCAATGTAATGTATTGATCTGCCAAGGGACTACAGATACAGCTTTTTTGCTAACTGGCACATTTACAATTTGAGTGTAAACAAGAAATGTCAATTCATGTGCATTGTCCCTTTTAAATAAACAAATAAATAAATTTGATGAGGAAACATGGTTTGGAAAATGATGGTAGCTTCACAGGTGTGGACACAATAACATGAACACCTGTGCAGTATAATTACATGTATTGCAATAGCTCTGAAATAAATATCACTGCTGTAATTTTAATATTGAATCTCAAATGAGAGAATAGAAGAAAACAGATGACAGGAAATAATGAATCAGTTTGAAGAGAGAATGGACGACAGAATTATGGAGAAGCATGGAAAAGCAAAACAGGAAAGTAAAGGAGAGGCAATAGAGATTCAAAAAGCTTAAAGGAGAGGATGAAGTATAAGTAAGAAGTAAAGGAGAGAGATGAAAAAGAGGATAAATAAAAGATGGAAGATGAAAATGTTAGGTGAAGAGGAACAGGAAGGTGGTAGGAGAAAGGGGAAAAGAGAAACAAGATAGGACTTAAAGTGTTCATTAAAAAAGAAATGAAAGGTAACGTGAGAGGAGATGAAATAAGATGAAGACAAGAGCAGAAAAGATGACAAGGAATGACACGAAAAAGACTGTAACGACAGAAGACGGGAAGACAAAACAAGGCAAACGTAAGATAATGAAATCAGACAAAAGCAAAATGCGTCAGCAATGAGTAAGCAAACGTAACGACAGAAATGGTGATGAGTGAAGACTAACAGGAGATGGAGAGAAAGGGAAGCAATGGAGCATGGGTAATGTGTTAGCAGAGAGAGAGAGAGAGAGAGCGCAAGGAGAGAGAGCGAATGAGCAGAAGGCTTGTAAATGTTGGATGAGAGAAGTATACATGGCACTGTGACTCACTGGAGCTGCCCCAGCACTTGTGAGGGCAAGTGCTTCACACACACACACACACACACACACACACACACACACACACACACACACACACGTGAGAGCGCCACTGTCATAAGAAATGCCATTATGAAAACAGGCTTTTGCATGAGAGTACTTATTTACTGAAATAAAAGATATCCAATAAAACCTGAATACATTATTACAATAATAATAATAATAATAATAATAATAATGAAATGGCATTTCATACCATTCCATAATAACGAGTTTAGTTTGAATTATTTCACAAACGTGTATATTTTACACAATGTATTCATATGTTTATTTCATATTTAACTTTACAAGTTAATATATAAGGCAAATTACACTTATCACTCACAAAGCACATTTTTTTTCAAAGCATGCATTATGTAATATTAGATTGTCGTGGTTTGTGAAGTTGTGGCATTCATATCAGTCCACTATGAAAATCTACTTGCAGAGAGCCGAAACTTGCTTGAGCGAATGAATCCATTGGAGGGAATTATGAAATTATTTTATTTTTTATTTATTTATTACTTTCTGAAATCAGTTTGAGAGTTGGTTGTGGCCAGTGTTGCATTGATTAGCTCTGTTGTGGGAAACTCAAACTCAGAATACATTGCAAGTATTGCAGTGCATACATACAAGTGCATCACTAAATAGCTGCAGTTGTTAGTTATTTTCTGTGCATGTAAACATGCAGTGTGACATGCATCTCCCCCACTGTTCCTGGTGAACATAGCACACCAGACGAGTATAGTGCTTTTTTTCTTCCCCGGGTTGGGCAGGTAAAATATGTATGAGTGTTTTAACCTCTGGCTGACCCAAGTGCAGCATTACAAGGGGCTTCTTGTAAAGTTCCCAGGGAGGTGGAAAGACATTGACTAATATACTGTAGAGAGAGAGCGAGAGTAAGCGCAAAGTCTGACGTGTCCTTTTGTCCAGGTTTTGAATGATACTGTATATGTTAAAAATGTCGAAAGGAGGGAGTTTGAGTCAAAGGTACAGTGGCAGGAAATATAAAAGTAACGCGATCCTTAGACTGTGCATGCATACTAGAGGCGGTGAATGCACACATCTACAAAGTCACACATGCGTGAGTACCGTCTCCATCCATTTTTGTCTAAGTTCTGCCCTGCCTTAATTTCAGCCTAGCCAAGCGTAGCTGTCAGCGCACTAAGTGCCTCTTTGTGCTGCCATTTTCTGTCTTTGTTTTCCCTTTTTTCCATTCCCTTGTCAGTATCTCTCATGGCTCACCCGCCGATGTTAATGTTTTATTGACAGGTGATAATTTTACACCCCATCAGTTGTTTATCTGCTACTTACGTGATTGAGTAATAGCTGGGGAAGAGCAAGGTTCCCTAACAGCTTAATTACGTCCTCTGTCACTTTGTTTAAGGAAAATAAACCAAACTGTCTTCCTTTTCACTTGATTTATTCTCTTTTTCTGTGGTGTACTGTGTGCGTTCTTACTAAATTATTGGCAAGCGACGAGTGCCCCAAACAAACGGTACAAAGATACCCTGAACGCGTCCTTGAAGAGCTTGGTTGCACTTTATTTCAAAGTACATTAATATGATGGAATTAGACATACTTTGTATCAAATTAGACCAAACTCTAAATAATGTGGCCTTAACTTACAACACATGCAAATAGACAAAAACACAAGCAAATTAAGAAATGAAGACATTGTCACTGATTTGACAACACAGCCGCAGCATTTTGCAAACACAGCAAATACACACCAAATACACAAACGCACTTCAAATACACAAACGATGCAGAATGAAAAGCACACAAACCCCAAAAACAAATGCAACAGAAAAATGCTGCACCCAGTTTACAAAACGGAAGGCTAGGTTATGTCAGAAAGAGTGGATATTTTGTTTTCCTAATTTTTGTATTAGATTTTTTTTACTTTTCAGTAACATATATAGGCTAACTAGTGTTAGCTAGCAAGCTCTTGTAGAAGTCAGTCTCGGAAACCTGTTGCTCTCCTATAATACTGTAAAAGACCAGGGCCAAACGTAAAAAATAATATGCATCTATAATATGCTGTACACCTTCCTTGTTCACCTTCTCCACAGCTGCAGTCAGACAGAGCCTCTGGTCAGAATGGAGTGTGCAGCTTGCTCACATTGAAGAAGCTGCATGTCCCGCTCAGAGTCCAATGAGCAACACATGTCAGGAAGCAGAGTTGTAGAAAGACTACTGTGGAGTTTTTAGCATGGAGTGGAACTGCAGGCCTCTGCCACAGTGGACAGTCATATGCAAATGTGTCAGACCTCAGAGCCCGTGTGTGTGTGTGTTTGGAAGTGACAGGGGCTGAGATTGCAGTGTGCAAGCGGACCATTGACGCATGTCCAAACCTCGGCCACTGTCTCTCTCGTCACACACACACACACACACACACACACACACACACACACACACACACGTCTCTGACACATCCCTGAGGCCGTTCAGTCTATTGTACAGGCTCTCCAGTGAGCCATAGCTTTTACATATATTAAAATGAGCCTTGGGTGGAGAGCTGCCCCTGAAGACTCGGTACTCTCAGTCCACAGAGCACACACACAGGCGCAGTGAGAACACCCAGGATACACACATAGCAGAAAGCAGCAGTGTTCTGTGTGTGTGGAGACAGGAGTGGAGAGGAGGCAGCAGACCATATCTGAGGCAACATTGGTCTCTTCTTCTTTTTAGGCTGAAACTTTTCTACTCCATGGGGTTCTTTAACTTTATCCACCTCTGGGATCTCAAATGAAAGAATTTGGACTTTCACTGGGACCGAGACTCTTTTACTGGGACGAAACTTATCATATGAGCGAACTGATGAAACCAGTCCAACACAACTTATGATGGGTAGTGAAGTGTGAAGGAAACAATGCTTCACCTTTTAAGAAAATTGTAGTCATTTTAATGGGAGACATAAAAACAAACTTTAACAACAAAATAGCTAGACAACAATGAACAGCTGTGAAAAATGAAATGTAAATGTGAAAAATTAGTTACAGTGGAATAAATTGACAACATATAGTATGTGATGACACAGTTTTACAGCTGAGGATATGACTGGCCTGGGTCCAGTATTTATTTCCAAAGTTTTATCTCACTTTGTACCTAACACGTTCTTATATCAGCCAATAAGATGGTTTTCCTGTACAATAATGTAGTAATACCTTATGTTTTGCATGTTGTGTGCCATCCTTTAAAACTAATGTACATTCTGATAAACCCATATTTTTTTGTTTTCCTTCATCATTTGGATAAACTAATTATTATAGGCTACTGTATTTAACTTGCATTTACTGTTATATTACTCTTATTTATTTCATTTAGTAAGTTATTGCTTCTTTCCCCTCATATTATTTAAGATAACACTATTTAATAATAATAATCGTCTCATCAATTTCTTTTTAGGATTTGTTTTATATGTTATTCTATATTCATGGTAGGTTTCCTGAAAGGCACTACATCATTTATTAAGAATTATTGGAAAAGGGCCGTGTTCAATTAATGAACATTCAATTGATTCACTTCAATTAACTGCTTGTATAACTTATGAAGCCTTTTAGTCAGTGCAAACTCAAAAAAACATCTGTCTATATGTTCCCTGGTAAAAAAAATTAACAGTATTTTACTTATGACACACTTTAAAGTTGACAACATTAAACTTTATGATGTTGAAATAGAACAAATGTTTTTTTTCTTAAGACTTAAGATTGTAAAATACACATTTGTTCTTGTTGAGGACTATGTATTGTCAAAAAAAGAATTGAGGCCAAACATTGGTGCGGCCGTGTAAACTCAGTGGCCTTTGTAAATGTATAAATGACTGTGTCAGAAACCCTTGTTTTAAAATGCAAACCCTCCTCCTTTCTTACAGTGAAAGTGGGTGGGTGGATGATTTGGACCAACCCTAAAAATCAAGCAAAATCCTTTTCCTGCTCATTATGGTCTCAAATAACGGCTGCAGGTAAAATATTCTTCAGTGTCTTGGTGCAAAGACCCTCAACACTTGCTGCGCAACAACTTCTTTGACACATCGGTCCAAAAGGCTGTATTTCGGGGATATGTGGGCTGTCTAGAGCATAGAAATATCATCTGGCAGCAAATACAAACAGCCAAGAAGGAGAATAAGGATCTGCACGTGGTTTACTTAGACCTGGTAAATGCCTTTGGGTCAGTGTCTCACGAAATCCTCTGGATAGCACTCCACTTCTTCCAGGTTCCAGAGATCATCACAAAGCTTGTCAAATACTACTTTCAGGATCTCCAATTCTGTATAACAACAAAAGACTACACCACGGCCTGGCTGCGACTGGAAGTAGGCATCATGGCAGGGTGTACCATCTCCCCCCCGGCATTCATCATGGCCATGCAGCTCATCATCAGAGCATCACGTTGGGTGGCAGAAGGGGAACGCCTGAAAAGTGGGTTTCGGATGCCTCCCAATTCGGGCATACATGGATGACTTGACCATAATAACGTCAACAAAGGCTTGTGCCAGACGCCTCCTCAACAAACTCCACAACAACATCAAGTGAGCACGTGTGGAGATCAAGCCATGCAAATCCTGCAGCATTTAAATAGTGATGGGCAAGATAACTACCGACAGGTTCTGCATCACTGAGGAACCAATTCCAACAGTCCTGGAGAAACCAATCAAAAGCCTCGGGCGCTGGTATGATGCAAACCTCAAAGACTCACAGCAGATCCAGCTGAAAATTTGGTGCCTCCAGTTTGGGTTGCTACCCATATTTTTATGACAGTGTTGTTTTGATTATGTAAATGAATACTGTTCAGAATCAGGGCAATGCAAGAAAGATACGTCTCAGAAGAGGCATTTCAGTCCGGCCAATGGAGTTTTGAGATGGGGGCCATTCGGAGTCAGTTATATAATATGTTATTTTTATAGGTGGGAATGGTTACTTAGTCTGTCATATTAAAAATACAGCAATTGAAAGCTTTTGTAATCCTTATAAGCATTTATTGTTCAAATGGTGAACGCTATGAAAGAGGATGGTGGGTAGGAGTTTGAAAATGCCATTGTACTTTTTACTGTGATGACTGTGTGACGGAGAGGACTGAATTGAGTTGGCCTGAACTGACCCAAAGACATATGAGACCCTCAGTAGCAAAAAAAATAGGTAGGAACTGGGATGAAGAGAATAAACAGCTGAAGAACTGAATATCAAAATGTCAACTCTATACCCTTTAATCATTTTTCAGTTGGTTGATTTGTCCTTTTGACACTCTCGGACACTTGCAGTTAAATTCATATCTCGAGATGCTGAATTTTTACGAAGAAAGAGCACTTACCAGAAATCGCCGTCTCCGGTGATGGCTCGAATTCAGCTATTTCTTCCGAAGACCTGAAAGTGGAACAGAAGTGTTAAAAAAACAATCTTGTGTATTGACTCGTTAAATGAATACTGAAGAAACATCAGAAGAAACAGCTCAAATTATACCAAAATGAAAAGAGGAGTGTGCTTAGAAATGGAGAGAAGATTTCTACAATGCCTCTGACCACTGAGCGTGCACAACACACGGTCTCACGGCAGTTCGTGAAATGGTCACGTTATTTTTAATCTATTGATTCCTGTACATTACATTAAAATCCGTGCTCACCACCACGAAAAAAACCAACATAAACATGTCCATGTACACGAATCAATAGATTAAATAACGTGACCATTTCACGAACTGCCGTTAGACTGGGTTGCACATTCCCAACCTCCCATCGCGGATTGGCGCTCACGACAACTGAAGAGTAAAAAACTTTAACGATAGGAAGATCTTAAGGTAAAAGTTCTTTCACAACCATCTATTATCTATTCAGAAGATTCAAATTAAAGTGCTCATATTTTGCTTTTTGGCTTTTTCCCTTTCCTTTATTGTGTTATATATCTTTTTTGTGCACGTTATAGGTTTACAAAGTGAAAAAACCCAAAGGCCACCCCAAAGGAACGTACCATCTCCAACAGAAAACACTGTTCACAAACTGCTCCAAACAGCTCTATTGTAGTCCAGCCTTTACTTCAGAGACAAACGTGGTCACTTTGTAACACACGTTACAATGCTCGCTTAGCTGCTAGCGTGGCACGCCCTCATACTCTCCTTCTGACTGGCTAGTAGTCCTTACCTAGGTACTGTCAGGGCACGCCCTCATACTCTGCTTCTGACTGGCTAGTAGTCCTTACCTAGGTACTGTCAGGGCACGCCCTCATACTCTGCTTCTGACTGGCTAGTAGTCCTTACCTAGGTACTGCTCATGTGCGACTCCCAACAAAGATGGAACAGAAGTGAGATGCCTCACTCTGTAGCTAAAACAGAGAGCTCAACACACAGGGTGAAAAGAGGAGCTGCAGCAATGTGCAGTACCACAAAACCATGGTGTTTTTTGAAAATGTAACCATGTAAACCTATTCTGATATGACCTCTAAATACAATTATGAACCTGAAAATGGGCACAAATCATTTACTCTTGACAGTGAGAGAAAAAAAAAAGATACTTCAGAGACGCAGAAGAGGCGAGCAGCCTCTTGATACGCAGCTATTGAGACACTAATTACCACATATCCACCTAAGAATTAATTACTAACTAATTGTCTTTACTGTCAAAAGAGATATAATTACCACTGAACCATGGCATAAACACATTTGGCTTGGAAGACGATTTGCTGTATTCAAGTGCTTATTTATTTCAGAACTGTGATTCAGAGACTTACGTTCAACTCTGCCTCCTTTGTTCCGGTGTCTCCTATCACCTTACTATCACATTCTGCACAATAGTGGAGCAAAACTTTAGTTAATAGTTATTTTACTGTTAACACACAATGAAATGATGATTTATAATGTTGTAATTTACGTCATTTTATCATTACTTTAGTGCATATGTGTCAAACTTCAGGGCCGCGGGCCGAACCCGGCCCCTTGCAGGTTTTAATCCGGCCCGTATATCAGTTTAGGGTCACATTAAATTGAAATTCTAATTCTGCGCCAAACCCCAAAACACAGGAAACCGTTTTTCAAACTGCAATTACGCGACACGGAGTCTGGCAGATTTTCAGACTTTCCAAAATGTCCCCACAAGCAGAGTTTGCAAATTCAGGCTGTGAACCAGGTTGCTGTGAGTCTGCTGTGTGGTAGCTGTTTTTAAAAACTGTAATCTTTGATTTGCTTGATTGCTAAACTCTTTGATTTTTTTGCCGACTCTTGAAGGGCTTTATGTCAACCAAAAAGCAACAAAAGTTTCCGAGAAAGCAACAAAGATGAACAAAAATCAAGAAAAGGGACATGCAGTAAAGATATTTGACTTTTCCCAATAAAAGCATATCAATAAGCTCTACATGTCTGACCCTTGATGTGATTTTCATTTTCCAGTGTGGCCCTTAGTAAAAATGAATATGACACTCCTGCTTTAGTGTAATATAAAATAATAAGTTTATACATTTAGATAGTTAATACTTTGTCAACGGTTAATACTTGTTTTGTAAACAATCTATAAACATTATGTGGATGGCTATTAAGTTGCAACTAATGCCTAAAATAGTTAATAAGTGGTTTATAAAGCATTAAGTAATCTTTTGTTGGTCATCTATTAAAGCGATGAGTATTTGTGCACTGATAATAGCTATCTAAATGATGTTTTTAGATACTTTAACAAGTAGTTATTAACCATTAGGTTATTATAAAGTGCCACTGCAATGCATTACAGAAGTGTGTTGCTAGACCACTAAGACAATCACTGAAATCCAGCTGATGGACTGATGGAGGGATGAGCATTTGTTGCCAAGGACAAACAAAAATGTAGTCTGGAGATCTAAACTTTATTAAAAGTCTGAGCTTTGATTCCGTGGCGTCAGGTTACAGTACAGTACTGTACATTCTCAAATAAAATCTGGCACAAACAAGCAACTCTGGTCACCGCTAAATGCCACCCTTTACGCCGGCTACACACTGGCTGCGTTGCGTGAGCGTTGCGTTTCTGTTGCGTGTCAGTTGTGTGGCGGCTGCGCACACCAGAAACGTGTCTGACTGCTGCCTTGTCTGTACACATGTATGTTTCCCATTGATTTACTGCACTCAAGCAGTAGTATACTTCATGTTAAACATAAATATAGACTGATTTGTTTACATCAAAGACAATGTTGGCAGTATTGACGGAAAAATAGGCTACAGAATATTTCGTTCTGTATTGACACGTGTTACGCAGGCAGTGTGCAAGCTCTAACCTGTTAACATGGGAGCCAAAATAAAAACGGACATGCCACGCAGCTGACACGCTCACGCCACGCAGCCAGGCCTTATTTGAGGGTAGGGTTGACTTAATAGTGTGTGTATAAATTCCCACAGCACTAATTCAATCAACTCGAAATTAGCATAGCATTCAATGCATTCCTTTATTTTCTGTGAAGTTTAAACAAATGACGAAGGATAATTAGAGCTCCGATCTCTGTCCATGGTGCTGAAATTAGTACAAAAATAGATACGATGAAAGGTGTTTTTACTGCTCTAAGTCGCCCATTAGGACTACATGCAGCATTGTGAACGTGGGAGTAAGCTGTTGTATGTCTGTTAATCGTTTTCAATAGCATAGCAGGTCCTGTTTTGATTTAGGACCCAGTGAAGAATATAAATGTGTGCAAACTCACTTTGTGTTTTGAGGGCTTATTGACAGTATTTGAAACTTAGTTTTGGGCATTTCCACCATTAATCATCAGGACAGCTTTAGACATGAAAGGGGAGAGAAATGGGGAAGACATGCAGGAAAGTGCTGCAGGTCGGATTCAAACCCTGGGCCTCTGTGTCGAGGAATAAACCTCTTCAAGTGGACGTGCGCTCTGCCAACTGCAACTTTTCCATGTAGATAGACAACTTTGCTTCTCAAAATGCTGTTCATATACAACTAATTTACAATAGCACATATGTTTTGACGGAAGTGTAATGCTGACAAGAAACTACTTTTGTCAACATGATGAGAACACAATAATACCGAACACATCTGCAAAAGATTCCCTGCCAATGCATCTCATGCATTGGCTGCAACACCTGAAGCGTGATAGGGATTAATAGGCATGCAGGACCCCCCCCCCCACACACACACACACACACCCAAACAGTTACATAACATCCAAACACGTCATGTACAGCTATATAAAAATCTACAGAGCATGGTGCTTTTTCATAATTCATCTCTCTCTCTCTCTCTCTCTCTCTCTCTCTCTCTCTCTCTCAGCTTGAACTTGTGAACTCTGCATTCCTTTTCCATGAAGTGAGGGCAACTAAAGTGCACCAGAGTTCTTCCAAAGTGAGATGGAGAGAGAGGTCTACCTGTGTTATGGAGTGATGGAGGTCATCATTGCCAAAAGCTGCTAATGGATATGACATAGCACCCTGTGGATCCTGTAAAGCTAGTGAAAACTAAACAGAGTTGTTGGAGTGTTGACTTTAAGCAGAGCAAGAGGCCACGTTTAAGGTGGTTAAGGATTGTTCAAAGAAAAGGTCCCGCAGCGACAGAGTCACTGTTTGTTCAGCAGATGGACTGAAACTGCAAATACTCCTTACATCGGCATGACTAATCTGATATTTCATTAAACCTTTAAATGTGGAGGTGATCCTCATTGCAATTCTACTTTCAGAAAGGTGAAATATTCTATCAATGAAAGATCCAATTTATATTCACTATTTACGGTGGCATGTACAATTCCTAAATTAACTTTACAGTTTTACTTGATGTACACTAATTTTGAAACTAGAAAAACTGCTTTTCATCTTTATTCAAGCAGGAAACAAATGTTTGACTGATGTAGAGCTGAGAGCAGCCTGTTCTCATGAACCATTCATTCAAAAAGTTATGAAAAGATACACTCACTACACTGACGGCCGCTGTATAAAAATGCAGCTGGCCGCGTAGGGATGAGGTTGGGGTGATAGGTGGGTGTTAACACACAGGACTTTGAAGCCACAGAGCGGAGTTCACTTCCTGGGGAAAACTAAAGCCTTTCACAGAGGAAATATGTGTTCTTTAGGCAGGGGCGTAGCACAAAATTCTAGGCCCCGTAGAAAGGCATTTTCTATGGGCCCCTCCCCGCATCCACAGCTATTCATTCTAGCATCTTTTTGGGCCCTCCTCACATGAGGGTCCTGCGTACTCAGTCCCCTTTTTCCCCCCAGTCCGACGCCCTTGTCTTTAGGAGTGTTTTTAAGCCAAACCACAATTTTTTTTCCTAATCTTAACTAGTCGTTTTGGTGCCTAATCTTAACTTTCTTTGTGGCAAAACACTCATATTATGTGGACTAAATTTAACTGTAATGTCCACCGAAACGACCGGCAGCTCGCAGTGCTCTGTACCCGGCACAAAGTCACCTATTTTCGGGTAACTGAACCACCAACTACCGCTGATACAACGGAGGTCTGTAGGCGGCGTCACGAAAACTCTAAACAACTAGCAACTGCCGATTGGCGTCATGGAGCTCGTAGCCAGCCGGCGTCATGTGACCAGCCGGCGGTCTCTTTCTTACGAAATCATACGTTTTGGTGTGTATACATTTCCATACGATATCATACGGACCCGTTCATGAGAATGCATTGCTGAGAGAGCTATGAAAGCATGTGTTTTTGTTCAGTTTCAGGCACAACTTGTCAGAAAGACTATACAGGTGATAAACTATCAATTACAACTGCTACAGTAAAATGGTAAAATATATTTTAATGTTATTTTGTTGTCTTGTCTTGTAAAATGACTGGGTTGCAAAATTGCAATATTGAAGTTGGAAAACTGTTCATGTTAATTGACAAGACTATGAGAATGAAAGGGAAATAAGATCATACGGAAATATAACGGGTTATTTGCTCAGGCTATATTTATCATGTCATATACAGTTAGAAACAAACCTTTAACCATATCATAAGCAGACATAACCCAATAATTTACCTAATACATACAGTGTCAAGTGTGCCATGTGGTGAGTGGGACTGTGGGTAAACTTAGGGTTCACAGTGAACAAATAATTTGTAAAATAAAGAACGATAATAAAGAATGAATGGAAATATTTTTCATTAAATATCCTCAATTAGCATTAGCATGCTTAATCAAGCTACATCCCACAAGGAAACAGCTGGCTAGAAAAGACTAGCAGAAGGTTAGCAGAAAAGTTAGAAACTGTGTCTTTTGCTTTAGGCTACTATCTGTTGGTTAAATGAAATTTAAAAAATATAAAATATATTCACTCCAGTAATCAAAACTTTCCTTAAAGCATGTCGTCCTTTGGCTCAGACAGCGCAGTCATGTTGGCAGCACTGTGTGCAGAGGGTTGTCATTTTACAGGATTTATATTTAATGGGATGCTGGCAAATGATCTGAACATGTGACGGAAGAGTGCTGCTGAATGCAGTGCAGGTTACAATTTAAATAAATAGGCAGACTTTAACCAGAACACGCCATACAACCTAATATTGGTTTTCATGCGTTTCTCCCCCCCAAATGTGTTCACTATTAAGAGGTGCGATTTTATATTGACATTTTCAAATTTCTCAAGCTTAAAGCTTGAAGGCTTTGAAGACCCAGTGTTTTCAGTTACTGCGGCTGATTGGACCCTATCTATATCCACGACGTTCCACTTCTTGGATTGGTCCGTTGCCGCTGGAAATTCCACCGGATGTCACGGTTTTTCACCGATGTCCATTACCTTCCTCTTTCTTTATATTGGCATTCTAAACTCTGGTGGATTTATGAGGAATATGGTTAACTACTCCTCAGATCTCTGCAGGGTAAATCCAGACAGATAGCTAGACTATCTGTCCACTCTCAGTTTTCTGTTGTACGACTAAAACAACTTTTGAATGTAGACGTTCCACCAAAACAAGTTCCTTCCCGAGGCTAATTTACAGAGGCACCGTGGCTCTGTCCGAGGTTAGCTCTGGCCAAGATGATTGTGATTGGTTTAAAGAAATGCCAATGAACCAGAGCAGGTTTTTCTCCCATACTGGAAGCGAGATTAATTGGACCTCTTTCCAGGACTTTGTGGGTGTGTATAGACTGATTGATTGACATCTTCCTGAGTCCCCTGTTAGTGCTAATGCACCTTTGAGGGTGACAAAAATGACAGCTTTATCATTCTTATTGGTAGAAAAAGAATTTGTGTCCTAATAAGGTCCAATTAAAGCTCCCCCCACCTTCAACCTGAGAAGAGTCTAATCTGCCAGAATAACTAAAATCACCGGTGTGGGAGTTCAGAGGCTTTAACTTCCATTGGAAAATGTCCAGGAAATTTACCGGCCCTTAGTTAGTGGTCACTTTAGAAATGACCACTCTACTATTTACATGGGTGATATCCAATTAGATAGACGGAGTAATAACGACAAGAAACTTGCTCATATACTTCTGGCAGCAAGTAAAAAGGCTGTCACAAGGAGATGGCTAAAACCAGACCCACCAACTATTGAAGAGTGGATAGAAATAATACATGAAATTTATATTATGGAACAATCAGTTTCCCTCAGGACCCAAAAAGAAAAATTTTACCTGATTTGGACCAATTGGACCGAGTACATCAAACCAGTTAGATCAGATTTTAAATGGACTTGACAATATGTCTGAAGACACGTTGACAATTAACAGATTTATGTACTAGATACAACAGGAAGTGTAGGTATGGACATCAATAAGAAATAATGTGTATGTAAGTTTCTGTTTGATCTTGTTTTATGTACGCATGGATGTGGATATATGTAGATATGTGTGTGTAGGTATATATATGTAGATATGCATATGGGTATGCATGTGTATGGGGTGGCTAACTCTAAACACTGATTAAACCAATGCATTCTCATGAACGGGTTGTATGATATCGTACAAAAAAGTTATGTACACTAAAACATATACGAAAACTAGGAGACTGCCGGCTGGTCATGTGACATCGGCTACAGAGCTCCGTGCTACAGAGTGGCAGTTGCTAGCTGTTTTAAGCCACTATAGAGCTTTGTGATGCTGGCTACACACCTCCGTTACGTCAGTGGCAGTTAGTAGATGTTTTAGCCTCTACAGAGCTCTGTGACTTCGGCTACGGTGCTCCGCATGGTGCACCCCATGGTTATCAGTGGCAGTTAGATGTTTTAGCCTCTACAGAGCTCTGCGACTTCAGCTCCGCATGGTGCACCCCATGGTGCTCCGCATGGTGCTCAGTCAGGTCAGCAGTAGTTGGTGGATCAGTTACCCAAAGAATAAGGTGACTGTGAGCTGGGTACAGGGCACTGCGAGTTTCGAATGTATGGTTCATGAGAACAGGCTGGATTAAACTCTGATTTGGAAGCTGATTCTGAAAACGGTTTTATCCACTATAAACTGGATGTAACAAAATCCCAAATCTGCACAGATCTGCACTCCACCGAGTGCACTTTTCTATCTTCCAATTGTGTTTAAATTGTGAGAGCTGTTGAAGCTCCTGGCTTCCAAACACACCGACTGAGTGCACAGGTGCATTATATTACATCATGATGACAACCACCACCGTGACCATGTTATGGCCCCCACTGGCCTGGAGAACAAATTCCCAAAATGCAATTCTTACCCCAAATTGCTTTCACTCCTATTACTGACACTATTCCAAGAGTATCTCATTGTTTGGAAATCAGTAATGCTTGTTTGTTGTTTTCCATGTAGTCATTGCCTCGAATGTTCCATGTTCAATTATGTTTTATCCCTTGCGTTGTCAGCACAAGGGTTAATAGGAAATAGTCACGCACTATAGCTTTAAATTTAGTCCAGAAAAGGTGACGTCATATGGCGACGACAGTTGAGTTTACACATCAAAACGACTAGTTAAGATTAGAAAAAGGATTGTGTTTTAGGTTAAAGGAGCGATTCCCTTAACCCTTGTGTTGTCGTTCGGGTCACCGGGACCCGAAGGAGAACACAAGGGTTATTCTGCTGAAGACAATTTTCCACCACATAAGGCAATGCAGCTGTATACCTTAATGTCTTCACATTAAGATGTTGGCATGCTGTAATATGCGTGTGTTGCAAATGATTGCATTACATCCCTCTGACATGGTAACAACAACAAAACAAAGAATCCATAAAGGCAGAATTTATTGCAGGGCTGTGGTAGGTTGCATTGTTTGTACAGGTGTCCTTATTGTTTATGGTATTTTAGAAATTTCAGTGTGTAAATGTTAGTAAAACATTAACATTAAAGTTTACAACTAAGATTAAAGTAAGTGAGATTACGATTTTAGTCATTTGCAGTACAAGACTGCAGATGTACTGAATACGTTATGTTTGAGCCTAACTAAAATTACCAATTTGATGTTTTATTTGTACCAGGGCTGCACAATATATCGTTTTTTATCGTCAACGCTATATCAACTGGCCCAACATACATATTGCAAAAAAATCTGATTTTTTGTTAGTTACAAAAGAGAATATCAGTAGAAAACTGCACTTTAAAATGTAACTGTCTTTTTTTTTTTGCGGAGCCGTTTATATTTAATGTAATGTTTAATGTTCAAGAATGTTGGAAATGATTTCCTTTCATTTGTTTTAAATTCAATATTCAATTTTTGTATTTAAGCAGAATACTAAAAGCAGCAGAATTGCAGAACTGAGTACACTTCGATATCTGTTTAATTATGGCAAGTAATATTGTTATTGTGGTATTCAACAACTTTATTGCAAATTGTATATTTTCCTCATATCGTGCAGCCCCTGTCAGTACACTGCTGCCTCTTTGTTGTCCACATAACCCTTTCCAGCACAGTTCAGATTTTATTGGCTGTATAGCTTTGCTCCTTTCTTCTTCCATTTTCTTTTTCCTCCAACTCAAGAGGGTCACAGGTCAGCCTAGAGAACATACACCCCAAGGCTGATAGGGATCCAGGGCTTTGTCAAGCACACTTCACAAGGGCGGATATCATCCAGTTTATGTCATCAGAGCAGTGTAATTTCAACATCTGCTTTCACACAGATAAATATTGAAAGTTGAAGCTGGGGACAGAGAGGCTGAGCAGGGAACAGTTAACTAGCTTCTTCGTGGCAGTTCCTGGCACCCACACAGTATTAGCTCCTCATTTGTCAGTAAGCACTCCTGCTTTCCTGTCAGGGCTCATTGACCGCAGTCTTGCTCTGCTTGTATGTCATTTAATGTACAGCTGTTCAAAGTTTATAAGGGAATAGCAGCTCTGCCTTATGCACTCATGGTGATCTCAACACTGCCCATTTCAAACAGGCACAGCATCCTGTTAGAGCAGTCACACAATTGAAAAGGCTCAACTGTCCAGACATGAACGACCTAGTCTCACATTGTCTGGCTAGTCCACACAGCATTCTGGGATGGGAGAAAAACGTGCTCTGGTTTATTGGCATTTCTTTAAAGATATAATGCGTAGTTTCTGTCTCCCTCATGAGATTGACATGTATTTCTAAGTAATGACAACAAAACTGTCGGCGCATCCACATGATACAAGCCTTCCGTGATCATGCATCGCCCCCACGCCTCCTCCACACAGTTACTTGGAACCAAGGAGGACACGGAGGATTAAAAAAACATGGACTCAGTAGAGGTAATTACCTTCGCTCGAATTTCTGCGCTCGAATTTCTGCGCGCGAAAGTCGCCGGACGACACCAGTTTCTGAACATGGCCGTGCTGAGAAATACAGAGAGAGTTGTGTGGAGCTGATAGTCTTAATTAGCTCATTTGGTAATGGCTTGAATGTAACGGACGTTCATTAATATCAAAAAGTTACACACGAAAGTATTAAACCAATCACAATTGTCTTGGGCAGTGCCAGATGGAGCAACGGTGCCCCTGCAAAATAGCCTCAGGAAGGAACTTGTTTTGGTGGAACATGTGTACGTTCAAAAGTTGTTTTAGTTGTGCAACAGAAACTCAGATTGGACAGATAGTCTAGCTACCTGTCTGGATTTACCCTGCAGAGATCTGAGGAGCAGTTAACCATAGTCCTCAGAAATCCACCAGAGTCCACCAAGCTGCATTCTTGAGGTGGTCTTAACATTAACACGGCCGAGGAACGTTGCGTGACCGGGTAACATTAGCACGACCGGCAACAACAAGGGCTAAATTATGTTTTTTTTTTTATATATATTTTTTAAAAACAAAAAACTTCGGCAGACGGCTCCTCTCTTGGGCATTATACAGTTACTACTATGAGTGAGAAGGGTACGTAGTTAACAGGGATCCCTTGCTGTTAACCTGTGCCGTAGCACTGTATCATACGGGAAATGATTACCGGTATACGGTTTAAACTGGTATACCGCCCAGCACTACGGTAAATGCAAAATATGTGGACTCTAGCTCAAAGACATGAGACTTGACTTGGACTCTAGCTCAGATACTTGAGACTAGCTCAGATACTTGATACTTGACTTGGACTCTAACTCAAAGACTTGAGACTTGACATAGACTCTAGCTCAGAGACTTGAGACTTGACTTGGACTCTAGCTCAAGGACTTGAGACTTGACTTGGACTCTAGCTCAGAGACATGAGACTTGACTTGGACTCTAGCTCAAGGACTCGAGACTTGACTTGGACTCTAGCTCAGAGACTTGAGACTTAACTTCAGAGACTTGTGAACATCACTGACACACGCAAAGCCCCGGGCCCTGTTCCTCAAATGTGGCTTAAGTTATTCAGGCTAACATGCTGTTATCAGGCTAAATAGTCCTGTTTATTGTCATAAAATTGTCAATCTTATTTGGTTCTTTGAAAGCAGTTTGCGAATTGATTTGTTAATCCTGGATGAATTTATTTTGAATAAATAATCATGTGATTGCAATAACATGAGGCAGTTCCTATTGTTTGTAATTGTGTTCTACATTTTGCTCCACAATGTTTACATGTTTCCCATGCTGTTAAACATTAGCAGGGGATATTGTCAGACTATGGGTGATGTTGGTGCATGATTGGTGGGTTCTCCCCAATGGATGTGAAAGATACTCATGTGGAAATCATAAGTCTGCTATGGAAATGTAACTGTACTAAAATCTCTTAAAAAGAAGATTTAATTGCATAAAAAATTTTCAGCAAAATGAGTTAATCATTTAAACGTTTTAGTGTTCATTTGTCTATTAACAGTCCGGATCTTTTCATTTTGTTTGTTTCTTTTTGCTCACAGTATCTCAAATACATTTGGTTTGTTTTTGTTTTTTTTTGTGTACAAACTTTTATTCTGTCATATGTATGATATATTAATGAATGAAAATGAAATTGTGATTACACAGATCACAATGTTTACTCAATAACCTGCACGTTCTCATCTAAAATCATAATTATGTCAACGCTCTTGTGTTACAATTCTAAGAAAGGGAGCCATTTTATTTGAAACCTAGTTCATATCAAGGGTTAATCCTAAAACCGGAGATATAATTGCTTTTAACTATGTGTATGCAAACACATGATGGCTGCCTCACGTACGTGTGTCCGTTTGGTCCGTTAGTTATGTAAAGTACATACAGTACATACTCAAAAATGAATGCAACGCGTTGTCTATGCAAATGCATGATTAACCAGCAAATATACAAGTAAATCCGGGAAATCTGATTGGTCAACTAAAGCACTGGTTCTCAAACTGTGGTACTATTACCACGCGATCTCCCGCTAGTGGTACGCAGATGGAATCTCTGATATATTTAAAAAAAATTCATTTTAAAACAACACTAGAAATACTACAACATTTCCAATAATAATATTATTCAAATATGAATAGTTAAAAGTCCTTTAAAGTAAGTGTTTGTTTAAGTGCAATATTTTTTGTTGAGATATCAGCTTGCTACATAGTTATGTTCATGAACAGCGTGTGCATACATCCGTAATTAGTTAAGAGCTGTGATGGAAAGATAGTAAGCGGAGGTAAAATAAATGGTTTAAAAACACTGCAATGGTGGCTCCAAACAAGAACTATTAGTAAGAGAAGTGTGGATGAGGAGGAGAATATCTCGATCAGCCCCTTTGAAACTATAGTGGACGAGCACAAGTGCTGGTTGCTACTGAAGCAGCGGCGGTGAAGTCTCCACAACACCTGATTGCAGCAAATTATGCAAAACAGTCTGGAGATATGACCCGAGTTACCTCAAATTTGGATTCAGTTGGATTGGGACGGAGGAAGTTCAGCGTTGCTGTCGACAATAAATATTGTTTTTAGGAATAAACCTGCCTCCTGTGTGAACTGTCCATAGCTGAATAGGGTAGGCCAGAAGTTAGTAGAATACTATCCCAACACACCTTATTACATCCTCAGACCTTTTTATGATTAACAAAAAGCTGGATATTGACACAACAAACTTGATCATTTTATTGATGCAACTTTGCACATATTTGTATTATTGTAAATTAGGTGTGAATGTGTATGTAAAATTGTATTTTCTGATGTTTTGTACTTCACTTCCATTGAATATTTATTGTTCTACCGACCTGCCCAGGGACTACGGGCGGAAAATAGCAATTGTGCTACAACCTGGTGCAATGCATCTCTCCTTGTTCTTACACAAGGTTAATGTTTAATTGTGCATTGTCCCTGTTTAAATAAAATTACTTTATTTATTATACTACTCTATTTTAACGTGACCCATAATGGTGGTACTTAGAGAGCTAAATGTTTTCTGAAGTGGTACGCAGTATAAAAAGTTTGAGAAACACTGAACTAAAGAATTAGAAACATGCTCAAATCAGCATGACAGCACACCCAGAGCTGTTATTGGTGTGAATGCTGAAGGCATCTATATTCTTCTACATTAATATTTATTTATTTCGCCAGATTTTTGCACCTAAACTCCTTCCACATTTTTCAACATAGAAACTACATTCAAACATCAAAACGTTCGGCTTGATTCAGAATGGTGTGCTACTATTTTTAATATTCTTTTATTTTTTTTATTTATAATTTCCGAGATATTCAACGTTTAGCGGGCATTTTTTCCCCATTAAAGCGGATGGACAGAATGTTCAAAGTTGACACATTTTCATACATTTTAACTGCTAGCTACTCATTCATACATTCACAGAGAAACTCCATTCAAACTTTAAAACGTTCCCCATCTTTCATACATTCAGCGTTGGTATTCAACTTTCAAATCCCAATTAGTACTTTTTTAAAATAATCAGTCTTCTTTGAGGCTTAGAAGTAATGTCTTTCCGCCATTTTTACATTAGTGTGTATGGGATGGAATGTTCAGCCTCAGAGGGCAGGGCCCAACTGACAGGAAAGAGGCAGAAGCTACATTTTCTTTACCTTGCGATACCATCCACGGTTTTAACTCTTCATACATTACTTTTACGTCAAAATGTAGGAAATCTTGTGCCCTTTCTACCAATGTGCTCAGGGAGGCAATGTGACTTTCACACGAGGCACAGTGAGCTTCCAAGTGAAGCCATGTCCACCAACTGCCGCACTGCCTCCTGTACTAAATCCTACCAGAAATACCAGGAGGAGAGGAGAAACAGGCCATTTTCAGACAGCTGCTGTCCTCACATGTCTTACACAACACACACCATTCTTGGACAGGATGATCAGCAGGGTGTTATGTCTCTCACAGTATTAAACATTAAGAGATAGGAGTTAGGTTTTTTGAGCTAAGAGCAGGACTATCAAAGGTGAGTCAGAGCTTTGTTTCTGTGAGAAGGCCTCTCTGAGACAAGAGTCGTCATAGAAACCTTTAACTGCAGTTGGTCACGTGACCTGATCCCTGACATGTCGACCAATGCTGTGAAGTTACTGTTCCTAGTCTCTGAACAGCTGCTGGTGTTCGAGGCCTGAGGTCAGTTATCAGTCAGTCAGTTGGTCAGTTAAT